>NW_026652292.1:68704945-68765488 GCF_009828535.3 Hylobates moloch | reverse complement strand
CCCCCTTTGACTGTAATTTTCCTTTACCTACCCAAATCCTATAAAACAGCCCCACCCTTATCTCCCTTCGCCGACTCTCTTTTTGGACTCAGCCCGCCTGCACCCAGGTGAAATAAACAGCCATGTTGCTCACACAAAGCCTGTTTGGTGGTCTCTTCACACGAACGCGCATGAAATTTGGTGCCATGACTCGGATGGGGGGACCTCCCTTGGGAGATCAATCCCCTGTCCTCCTGTTCTTTGCTCCATGAAAAAGATCCACCTACGACCTCAGGTCCTCAGACCCACCAGCCCAAGGAACATCTCACCAATTTTAAATCGGGTAAGCTGCCTCTTCTTACTCTCTTCTCCAACCTCTCTCACTGTCCCTTAACCACTTTCTCCTTTCCACTCTTCGATCTCTCCCTTCTCTTAATTTCAATTCCTTTCATTTTCTGGTAGAGACAAAGAAGACACGTTTTATCCGTGGACCCAAAACTCCGGCGCCGGTCACGGATGGGGAAGGCAGCCTTCCCTTGGTGTTTAATCATTGCAGGGACCCCTCTCTGATTATTCATCCACATTTCAGAGGTGTCAGACCACGCAGGGACGCCTTCCTTGGTCCTTCACCCTTAGCGGCAAGTCCCGCTTTTCTGGGGGAGGGGCACGTATCCCAACCTCGTATCTCTGTGCCCCGATCCCTTATCTCTGTGCCCCATCCGTTATTTCCGTGCCCCAACCTCTTATATCTGCACCCCGATCCCTTCTTTCCGTGCCCCAACCTCTTATATCTCTGTGCCCCGATCCCTTATTTCTGTGCCCTGACCTCGTATCTCTGCGCCCCGACACCTTTCCAGCTTTTCTGGAGGGTAAGAACCCCCGAACAACTTCCCTCCGTGTCTCTACTCTCCCTTTTCTTTAAACTTGCCTCCGTGACTATAGGCAACCTTCCACCCTCCATTCCCCCTTCTTCTCCCTTAGCCTGTGTTCTCAAAAACTTAAAACCTCTTCAACTCACACCTGACCTAAAACCCAAATGCCTTATTTTCTTCTGCAATGCCGCTTGACCCCAATACAAACTCGACAGTAGTTCCAAATAGCCAGAAAACTGCACTTTCAATTTTTCCATCCTGCAAGATCTAAATAATTCTTGTCGTAAAATAGGCAAATGGTCTGAGGTGCCTGATGTCCAGGCATTCTTTTACACATCGGTCCCTTCCTAGTCTCTGTGCCCAATGCAACTTGTCCCAAATCTTCCTCCCAACCCCAAGCCTCGCTGAGTCTTTCTAATCTTCCCTTTTCTACAGACCCATCTGACCTCTCCCCTCCTCGCCAGGCCGAGCTAGGTTCCAATTCTTCCTCAGCCTCCGCTCCTCCACCCTATAATCCTTTTATCACCTCCCCTCCTCACACCCGGTCCGGCTTACAGTTTCATTCCATGACTAGCCCTCCCCCACCTGCCCAGCAATTTCCTCTTAAAAAGGTGGCTGGAGCTAAAGGCATAGTCAAGGTTGATGCTCCTTTTTCTTTATCTGACCTCTCCCAAATCAATTAGCATTTAGGCTCTTTTTCATCAAATATGAAAAACCCAGCCCAGTTCATGGCTCATTTGGCAGCAACCCTAAGACGCTTTACAGCCCTAGACCCTAAAAGGTCAAAAAAAAGGCCGTCTTATTCTCAGTATACATTTTATTACCCAATCCACTCCCAACTTTAAATAAAACTCCAAAAATTAAATTCCGGCCCTCAAACTCCACAACAGGACTTAATTAACCTCGCCTTCAAGGTGTACAGCAATAGAAAAAAGTTGCAATTCCTTGCCTCCACTGTGAGACAAACCCCAGCCATATCTCCAACATACAAGAACTTCCAAACGCCTGAACTGCAGCAGCCAGGCGTTCCTCCAGGCCTGCCTCCCCAGGAGCTTGCTACAAGTGCCAGAAATCTGACCACCAGGCCAAGGAATGCCTGCAGCCCGGGATTCCTCCTAAGCCGCATCCCATCTGTGTGGGACCCCGATGAAAATCCGACTGTTCAACTCACCTGGCAGCCACTCCCAGAGCCTCTGGGACTCTGGTCCAAGGCTCTCTGACTGACTCCTTCCCAGATCTTCTCGGCTTAGCGGCTGAAGACTGACAACGCCCAATCGCCTCGGAAGCCTACAGGACCATCACAGACGCTCTGGGTAACTCTCACAGTGGAGGGTAAGTCCATCCCCTTCTAAATCAATACGGAGGCTACCCACTCCACATTACCTTCTTTTCAAGGGCCTGTTTCCCTTGCCTCCATAACTGTTGTGGGTATTGACGGCCAGGCCTCTAAACCTCTTAAAACTCCCCAACTCTGGTGCCAATTTAGATGATACTCTTTTAAGCACTCCTTTTTAGTATCCCCACCTGCCCAGTTCCCTTATTAGGCTGAGACACTTTAACTAAATTATCTGCTTCCCTGATTACTACTGGGCTACAGCCACACCTCATTGCCACCTTTTCCCCCAGTTCAAAGCCTCCTTCACATCCTCCTCTTGTATCCCCCCACCTTAGCCCACAAGTATAGGATACCTCTACTCCCTCCTTGGCAACCGATCATGCACCCCTTACCATCTTATTAAAACCTAATCACCCTACTCCACTCAATGCCAATATCCCATCTCGCAGCACGCTTTAAAAAGATTGAAGCCTGTTATCACTCGCCTGCTACAGCATGGCCTTTTAAAGCCTATAAACTCTCCTTACAATTCCCCCATTTTACTTGTCCTAAAACCAGACAAGCCTTACAAGTTAGTTCAGGATCTGCGCCTTATCAACCAAATTGTTTTGCCTATCCACCCCGTGGTGCCAAACCCATATACTCTCCTATCCTCAATACCTCCCTCTACAACCCATTATTCTGTTCTAGATCTCAAACATGCTTTCTTTACTATTCCTTTGCACCCTTAATCCCAGCCTCTCTTAGCTTTCACTTGGACTGACCCTGACACCCATCAAGCTCAGCAAATTACCTGGGCTGTACTGCTGCAAAGCTTCACAGACAGCCCCCATTACTTCAGTCAAGCCCAAATTTCTTCCTCATCTGTTACCCATCTTGGCATAATTCTCATAAAAACACACGTGCTCTCCCTGCCAATCGTGTCCAACTGATCTCTCAAACCCCAGCACCTTCTACAAAACAACAACTCCTTTCCTTCCTAGGCATGGTTAGCGCGGTCAGAATTCTTACACAAGACCCAGGACCACACCCTGTAGCCTTTCTGTCCAAACAACTTGACCTTACTAGCCCTCATGTCTGCGTGCAGCGGTTGCCGCTGCTTTAATACTTTTAGAGGCCCTCAAAATCACAAACTATGCTCAACTCACTCTCTACAGTTCTCATAACATCCAAAATCTATTTTCTTCCTCATACCTGACGCATATACTTTCTGCTTCCCGGCTCCTTCAGCTGTACTCACTCTTTGTTGAGTCTCCCACAATTACCGTTGTTCCTGGCCCGGACTTCAATCCGGCCTCCCACATTATTCCAGATACCACACCTGACCCTCATGACTGCATCTCTCTGATACACCTGACGTTCACCCCATTTCCCCACATTTCCTTCTTCCCCGTTTCTCACCCTGATCACACTTGGTTTATTGATGGCAGTTCCACCAGGGCTAATCGCCACTCAGCAGCAAAGGCAGGCTATGCTATAGTATCTTCCACATCTATCATTGAGGCTACTGCTCTGCCCCCTCCACTACCTCTCAGCAAGCCAAACTAGTTGCCTTAACTCAAGCCCTCACTCTTGCAAAAGGACTACGCGTCAATATCTATAGTGACTCTAAATATGCCTTTCATATTCTGCACCACCATGCAGTCATATGGGCTGAAAGAGGTTTCCTCACTATGCAAGGGTCCTCCATCATTAATGCCTCTTTAATAAAAACTCTACTCAAGGCCGCTTTACTTCCAAAGGAAGCTGGGGTCATTCACTGCAAGGGGCATCAAAAGGCGTCAGATCCCATTGCTCTA
The DNA here is from genome assembly GCF_009828535.3 of Hylobates moloch. Lineage (NCBI taxonomy): Eukaryota > Metazoa > Chordata > Mammalia > Primates > Hylobatidae > Hylobates > Hylobates moloch. The sequence continues at coordinate 68,761,502 of NW_026652292.1, read as the reverse complement.
GGCAACGCTTATGCTGATAAGGTGGCTAGACAAGCAGCTAGCTCTCCAACTTCTGTATCTCACGGCCAGTTTTTCTCCTTCACATCGGTCACTCCCACCTACTCCCCCGCTGAAACTTCCACCTATCAATCTCTTCCCACACAAGGCAAATGGTTCTTAGACCAAGGAAAATATCTCCTTCCAGCCTCACAGGCCCATTCTATTCTGTCGTCATTTCATAACCTCTTCCATGTAGGTTACAAGCCGCTAGCCCGTCTTTTAGAACCTCTCATTTCCTTTCCATCGTGGAAATCTATCCTCAAGGAGATCACTTCTCAGTGTTCCATCTGCTATTCTACTACCCCTCAGGGATTGTTCAGGCCTCCTCCCTTTCCTACTCATCAAGCTCTGGGATTTGCCCCTGCCCAGGACTGGCAAATTGACTTTACTCACATGCCTCCAGTCAGAAAACTAAAATATCTCTCAGTCTGGGTAGACACCTTCACTGGATGGGTACAGGCCTTTCCTACAGGGTCTGAGAAGGCCACCGCAGTCATTTCTTCCCTTCTGTCAGACATAATTCCTCAGTTTAGCCTTCCCACCTCTATACAGTCTGATAACGGACCAACCTTTATTAGTCAAATCAGCCAAGCATTTTTTCAGGCTCTTAGTATTCAGTGACAGACTAATGGTCTATTAAAAACACACCTCACCAAGCTCAGCCACCAACTTAAAAAGGACTGGACAATACTTTTACCACGTTCGCTTCTCAGAATTCAGGCCTGTCCTCGGAATGCTACAAGATACAGCCCATTTAAGCTCCTGTATAGACGCTCCTTTTTTTTAGGCCCTAGTCTCATTCCAGACACCAGACCAACTTAGACTGTGCCCCCAAAAACTTGTCATCCCTACTATCTTCTGTCTAGTCATACTCCTATTCACCGTTCTTAACTACTCATACATGCCCTGCTCTTGTTTACACTGCCAGCTTACAGTTTCTCAAGCCATCACAGCTGATATCTCCTGGTGCTATCCCCAAACCGCCACTCTAAACTCTTGAAGTAAATAAATAATCTTTGCTGGCAGGACTATGCTGAATCTCCTTAGGCACCCTCTAATCAGACGTCCTGGGTCCTCCCAATTCTTAGACCTTTTATACCTGTTTTTCTCCTTCTCTTATTCCATTTAGTTTTTCAATTCATACAAAACCGTATCCAGGCCATCACCAATCATTCTACACAAGTGTTTCTTCTAACAACCCCACAATATCACCTCTTACCACAAAATCTTCCTTCAGCTTAATCTCTCCCACTCTAGGTTCCCACGCCGCCCCTAATCCCGCTCGAAGCAGCCCTGAGAAACATCACCCATTCTCTCTCTCCATATCACCCCCCAAAAATTTTCGCCGCCCCCACACTTCAACACTATTTTGTTTTATTTTTCTTATTAATATAAGAAGGCAGGAATGTCAGGCCTCTGAGCCCAAGCCAAGCCATCGCATCCCCTGTGACTTGCACGTATACACCCAGATGGCCTGAAGTAACTGAAGAATCACAAAAGAAGTGAATATGCCCTGCCCCACCTTAACTGATGACATTCCACCACCAAAGAAGTGTAAATGGCCAGTCCTTGCCTTAACTGATGATATTCCACCACAAAAGAAGTGAAAATGGCCAGTCCTTGCCTTAAGTGATGACATTACCTTGTGAAAGTCCTTTTCCTGGCTCATCCTGGCTCAAAAAGCACCCCCACTGAGCACCTTGCGACCCCCACTCCTGCCCGCCAGAGAACAAACCCCCTTTGACTGTAATTTTCCTTTACCTACCCAAATCCTATAAAACAGCCCCACCCTTATCTCCCTTCGCTGACTCCCTTTTCGGGCTCAGCCCGCCTGCACCCAGGTGAAATAAACAGCCATGTTGCTCACACAAAGCCTTTTTGGTGGTCTCTTCACACGGACGCATATGAAAGGGCCCTTTCCGGTAACAAGGTGCTATCAAGAAACAGAGAGCGGTTGGTTGATGCTTCTTAATCTTGTTAATATGAAATTTTCTGCATCTGAGTAGTGCTTTGAAAACCCCAGTAAGGTGTAAGACATGGGAACTTTTGTGCCTCTTGGAAACCAGAAGTATATACAAGCAAAACAATTTGGTTGATAAGGCGCAGATCCTGAACTAACTTGTAAGGCTTGTCTGGTTTTAGGACAGGTAAAATGGGGGAATTGTTAAGGAGAGTTTATAGGCTTTAAAAGGCCATGCTGTAGCAGGCGAGTGATAATTATCACTTTGGAAACCACACCAAAGTATACAGGATTATTGAGGCAAAAGGCAATGAAGGAGGAGATGCAGGAAAGCACTGCCCTCCCTGTGCCTAAAAGCAGGATATAAATGTGCAAAGGCAAAGGGTGTCCATGCCCTCACCTACCAGAGAAGAAATGTTAACCACTTAAGACAACATTAGCCGGTGGAGATGGCAGCAGTGGAATCTACATTAACCAGCTTTCCTAACTTGCCGTTAATTGCCCTTAGTTTACCTTTCCACAAGTTGCTATTCTGCACAAAGTTCCTTTCCTTTGTTTTGTCACTTCTCTAAAATTTTACTGTACTTTGTTAAAGATGCTGTATAAGCTGTAATTCAAATTCACCTCTATGAGAATTACTCATTCCCTGGTATCTCCCATGTATATATAAAATATATATGTTAATAAATGTGTTTATTTTTTTCTTATGAATCTGTCTATTCTTACAGGGGTCCATTCCAACTACGAACCTATGAGAATTGGAGAAAAAATTATTTTTCTTCCCCTACATGCCCATGAGAAAAATGAGCTTGGACAGAAAACAAAATGGCTTTCCCATAACTAATTAGTGGTGTTGCCAGCACTCTATCCCAGGTCCCTATTGCAGAGCTTACATGGTACCATGAAACTTTTAAATCTCTACTTTGCAAATTTTCCTCCCTTGCTCCATGCTCAGCTGTGGTTCCATTTGTGCTTCTGTTTCTTATGAGTTATATCTGTTTTACCCAAGGATCAAGATATTAACCTCCTGGAGTGATTGTACCTAGCAACAAGCTGCAGTGGAGAGGAGAAAAAACATCCTCATCCATTTCTTGTGGCTTAGCTCTCCTTCGTATGGATGGATGGTGGTTGATGCCTCTTGGAAAGGTTATTTCTAATGATTGCTCCAAACATATGAGCAATATATTTCACCCATTAAGCAAAATTCTTGAATTCTGGCATTTTAACAAAAATGAAAATCTGAAAGCAATCCTAATGCTTTCTTCTTTTGGGACAGAAGTGTGAAAATGGCATATTTAAAACTTCATCAATTTCTGCTGTCCCTACTAGATGACACTGTCAGGCACTGCTCTAGGTGCTTTATGTGCATTAAGCCTCACACTAGGCTATGGAATGAGCGCTCCTGTCATCCCCATTTTACCAGTGGAGACACTAAAGTTGAAGGAGGTTGTCATTCAAAGTCATGAACGTAGCAAGTAGCAGAGCTGAGATTCAAATCCAGGAGTTTCTCACTCCAAAGCCTGTTCTCTATCCCACTGCAATTTACTGCTTTCTCTGCTCTATATAAAGAAACTACTTAAGATTCTAGAATAGTTGACAATATATTGGCTTTCAAAATACAAGTTTTCAGTTACAGTAGAAGAAATGGATAACACAGACAACCCCATCTTAGCCTTCCACTTGGAAAAACAGGCAGCCACACCCGCCCCCCCACCTCCCTCCCCCGCTTCTAAATTTATGCATTATATGACAGGCACCAAGGAATGCCAAAAATGATTAAGATATAATTTTTAAGAAATCACAGCTTGATGGTGGGGGGAAAAAAGGCAGAAGATTCTACCTTTAGTTAGGAGTATGAAAGAGATACAATTATAAGGTAAGAGGAAATAAGAACTTTTTCTGGCCAGGTGCAGTGGCTCATGCCTGTAATCCCAGCACTTTGGGAGGCCAAAGCGGGCAGACCACGAGGTCAGGAGTTCGAGACCAGCCTGGCTAACATGGTGAAATCCTGTCTCTACTAAAAACACAAAAAAATTAGCCCAGTGTGGTGGCGTGCGTCTGTAATCCCAGCTACTCAGGAGGCCGAGGCAGGAGAATTGCTTGAACTTGGGAGGTGGAGGTTGCAGTGAGCTGAGATTGTGTCATTGCACTCCAGCCTGGGCCACAAGAGCAAGATTCCGTTTCAAAAAACAAAACAAAACAAAACAAAAAACAAAACTCTTTCTGAGGATGTCAGTAAAGGTTCTCCTGAAGAGGTACCTTCTTGGGCTGGCTTTGAAGCATGGCATCCTTTAGGAAAAGGGCACTTCGCCCCTAAGTCCAGGCAAAGGTAAGGACGTGGTGCAATGAGAATGTGGCAGGTAGGACCCTGGGGCTGGAGGGGCAGAGATGAGGCTGTGGAGAGGTTGGTTTGGGTCAGATTATAACAGGGTCTCACCCTGTATTTTTGTGACAGTCCCTCAGTGAGCTCTGCTGGACGATGTGTCATAAAATGCTGTCTCAATTTTTGTGCCCAGAAAATGTATTCACTAAGAGCTGTGTCTGAATGTGTTTTAAAAGCAGAGCCTTTATTAAACTACCCATAATAGATAAGCATTTTTGTGTTAATGTTTGATTCAGCAGAAAGGCAGTGGGTGTGGCAGAAAAACAACCTTTGGAGGCATACACCACTGGGCTCAAATTCTCTTTACTTTCCACCCCTCTGATCTTGGGGAAATGCCCTAATGTTTTCGAACCTCAGTTTTCGTATCTATAAATTAGGAATGATCAAAAGTGATACTCAAAATATTTAACAACTGGTACATACAGTCACCCAGCAATTAAAAGAAAAGCCAGTCCTTCGTGGCTCTACCTGTGAGCACTGTCTGCATATCCAGCCTGCAGATGATGAAACCTACTTTGTAGGGAAGAAGTGAGAATTAACTCGTACAGAATCAGGCCTATAGGAATGATCTACAATGGCTAACGAGTCAGAAGCTCATCTCTTTGCTACAGTTGAAAGGAAGCTCATCCTTTTTAATCAATACAGGCTGTGAAGGATTGCTTTTGATCTATAGTCACAATGAAGTTGGAATGCGGGCCATTTTGGCTATAGAGATCTTAGTTCTACAAAGGCAGCAAAGAAATGTGTGTGTGTGTATATATATGTGTGTGTGTGTATGTATGTGTGTATATATATATATATATGATATATATATAAAGAATATTGGCAGGATCCAGCACAATTAAAAATGCACACTCCCTGACATGTGAGAGACTGGAATGCATATCTTTCTCCTCCCAGGGTGCCTCCTTGACAGTGGAAGCCAGGAAGCCACGCATTTCCCAGATTCCCTTGCAGATAAGGTTTCAAGTGTGAATGAGATTCCATCAATCAGAAGTACCATATGAGATTTGGAAGGCAAAAAATGAAGCTGACATTTGCTCCTGCTGTTATTTGTGGTCACTAGCTTTGTGGGTATCAAAGCTCAGGGCATATAACATCCATTTTACTGGCACAGGATAATTCTGGAGCAGCAGTGGCTTCCTGATCATCACTGATTCCTGATCTTGGTGCTTCTTGATCATGGCTCTGTGGTGGTGGGATTCTGGGAGCTGACATCTGCAAGGCAACTTCCCAATTAGGCAGCAACTCCTTTGGTGGATCAGTCCAATAGTGTAACTTTGACAATCATTCCCAAAAGTTCAAACTTGAGTCTTTACCCCCTGGAAAAGATTTTATTTTCCATAACTAAATGTATGCTGATTAAATTCTCCAACCCATCTTCTGGGAATTTGGCCAACAGATATACCTATAATCCATATGTATGCAAAAATGCATGTATAAAATTCACTAAAGCATGGCTTTATATCAGGAAAGATTTGGAAATCACCTAAATGTTCATTAGTAAAGAATTGGTTAAAAAATATTGTATCTACATACTTTAGCCCTAAGCTGACAATTTTATTTTTTCAAAGAAAATATCTCTAGCTGTACAGCTATGGAGAGATAGTCCCAACACGATGTAAATTACTGGTGCTAAATATTTTATTTTTTGCCTGGATAGCCACACCTACCACTCACAGCCCATATGCTTGGAAAATAACTCCACCCCTGGCTCTAAGGTGAGTCCTTCCTTGGCTCAGACCTAATGAAGTCATGTAACCCCATCCTTTTCTAAGGAGACTGGTTCCAATGGGGGCACATGACCCAATTCATGCCAATAAGATGTGAAAATTGTTGACTTGAGCCTCCAAGTGAAAAAATATTAAAATTAATGTTTTCTGGCTCTTCTGAGAGAACTTCAAGAAATAACTCTTCTCTTTCTGCCTACATATGGACATGCAGGTATGTAGCCCTAGGGATGTTAACAAGTCATATGATAGCCAGGATGGGAAGCCAGCCTTAACAATGATACCATGAAAGGCAAAGCAGACAGAGAAACCAGACCTCTGATAACATAGTTAAGACACTGAGTCAAATCCACCTTGAATCAAGCTCTTTCTCTGAACTTCTAATTAGGTAAGTCAACAAATTCAGTTTATTATGCAGGATAGTTTGGTTTTTGATTATGTGCAATGGAACTTATTCTATAAATTAAGTGCAAAAGAAAGGCAAGGAGCCTAAAACAGGTATGTAATGCATTATCCCACGTGTGTTAAAAATGAAAATTTTTTCTTTTTTTCTTTTTTTTTTTTTTTTGAGACGGAGTCTCACTCTATTGGCAGGCTGGAGTGCAGTGGCGCAATCTCAGCTCACTGCAACCTCCAACTTCTGGATTCAAGCAATTCTCCTGCCTCAGCCTCCCGAGTAGCTGGGACTACAGGTGCATGCCACCACACCCGGCTAATTTTTGTATTTTCAGTACAGACGGGGTTTTACCATGTTGGCCAGGATGGTCTCAATCTCTTGACCTCATGATCCACCTGCCTCGGCCTCCCAAAGTGCTGGGATTACAGGGGTGAGCCACCACGCCCACCCTAAAAATGAAAAAATTTTAAATACATATATACAAATGTACTTTATCATGTATAGAAAATTTTTAAGAAGAGACACAAAACTGTTCATTGTAGTGATTTCTGAGAAGTGAGTTAGGGAGACTATTCATTATTTATCTTTTTATATTTGAACTTGTTTAATCAATTACATATATGACCTTAATAATTCTACTTTTAAAGTAGAATCATCTGTTTTGCTCATAAAGAAATATCAACACACACACACACAAAATAGTTTGGATCTATTTAACCGTTGTCTGCAGAGGCAGAGGAAAGGAAAAGCACCTCTTTAGGTGACATCATCTCTGCACTGGGAAGTGGGGGCCAGAGGCAAGTCAGGGTGTGTATCCCCCATAGCCAGGTGTCATTTAGGAAATAGTAGCTGGCTTCAGATGTAGAGGATACTCTATCATGTTTATCTGCATGATCTTGTTTACATATGGAATTTTAAGGAGTCTACGTCATAGAAACAGAGAGCAGAAGAGTAGTTACCAGGAGCCAGAGGGGTGGAGAAATGGGGTTGGCCCAAGGGCTCGAACTTTCTGTTACAAGATGAATATGTTCTGAAGAACTAATGTACAGCATGGTGATTATAGCTAATAATAATGTATTACCTACTTGAAATTTGTTAGGAGAGTACATCTTAAGTATCATCACCACAAAAAAAGGTAACTATGTTAATCAGCCTGACTGACTGTGGTAATTTCATAACATGTAAGTATATCAAAACATCATGTTGTACACTTCAAATGTATGCAATTTTTATTTGTCAATTATACCTCAATAAAGCTCATGTAACCCCATCTCCTTAGAAAAGGAGATGGGGTTACATGAATTCATTAGGTTTGAGCCAAGGAAGGACTCACCTTAGAGCCAGGGGTGGAGTTAACATTTTCACAGCATATGGGCTGTGAGTGGTAGGTGTGGTTATCTATTGATAATGTGCTATCTATTGATAACATGCCATGAGGTTTCATGGACCTCATGCAATTAAGCTGTCCCTACAAGAAATCTGGGGGCATTCTAAGAAGACCTGCCCTTGAGTTTTCCTTTCCCTATGCAGTTGAAGAACCTTTGCCTTTGGTCTTGGAGGCTTCTGGAGAAAGGCCAGTTGAGAAGCCACCATCACTCATTTTTTTGTTGTTGTTGTTTGTTTTGTTTTGTTTTTGTTGCCCAAGCTGGAGTGCAACGGTGCCATCTTGGCTCACTGCAGTCTCCGCCTCCCAGGTTCAAGCAATTCTCCTGCCTCAGCCTGCAGAGTAGCTGGGACTACAGGCACCCCACCATGCCTGGCTAATTTTTGTATTTTTTAGTAGAGACAGGATTTCACCATGTTGGCCAGGCTGGTCCTGAACTCCTGACCTCAGGTGATCCACCCGCTCATCCTCACAAAGTGCTGGGATTACAGGCCTGAGCCACCTTGCTCGGCTCCATCACTTGTTTTTAACAGCATCCTCTTCATCTGCAGCAACTTCAGAGTGGACAGGAAGAGACAGCCTCTGGGCTCTTTATAAGGCTCTCCCTCCCTCTAAACGCCACACAATCTTCACAGGAAAGCTTGGCTGGCTTTTTCCTCCCTCCCCGCCTGCATTCTGGCTGCTCCCTTTACCTTGAATGCCATCATAGGTCGGCTTTCCTGGGTAAGCAGGCTAAGGGACTATTTTTAAAATTATTACGATTATTACAATTTTAAAAAATCAGATGAGCCTATTTGTAAAACTAAAATGTAAAGAACAGACACACACACGCCCCCATTCTGTCCCGGTTATAGAGTTCAAGGGACTAAGATGGTGGGACCCACAATTTCTACTCACTGCACTTATCTTTAAAAGGAAGAAAAGAAAAAGAAGCCTAAACGATGCTATTATGGCGGCTAATTAAATTTCTTCTTGCTGTTACAATGCATTCATTTTTGAGGATCATTACTTTTCGTGTAGCTTCTCTCAAGAGCTTGGTTTAAGGTTTAAGTTAAGGAAACCGCAAGACAAGCCTTAAAGCCGCAGGCTGTGCATACATCCGCCCATGGCAGTGTGCGCCCTGCGCAGGAGAACTCCTGCAAGCGAAAATGATGACCAAGCTGCCATTTCTTTTGAAGTACATGAACTGAAAAGGAAGGGGGAACAGCTTTTCTTTTCATAGAAGGAGATCCACCGAGTTGATAGACAGGAGTGTGTTTGCATATAGCCTTTAGCTAATGTTCAAAATTCAGGGTGTTCATTTCCTATTTAATATTCATTTATTCCACCGAAAGACATGAGTTGCCCTACATGTGCCAGGAGCTCTGACATATGTAAGGGAAAGAGGGTAGAGAGTAGGTGAGGCTCAGAGACAGCTTTGGGGAGAAGGTAGCACTGCGCTGGCCCCAGGGCTGTGTGCCGGAGACAGGTCAGATTGGAGCAAGGCAATCGTGCACACCTCTTCTCAATGCCGCGTTCACTCCCATTTGGTTCATAATTTGAAATGAGCCATTGCGGGATTATTTCCACCACAGAATTGGGCAAACACTACAATCACAGCTTCTTTTTCTCCCCTTCTGGAGAGCCAGTCTACCAGCTGCACACTGGCTGCACCTCACTTTCCAGATGAGAAACTGAGGCAGAGACAGGAAGGATATCTTATTCTTTGTCTTCCTTAGTCCACCAGCAGAGTGTTTACCACACCACAGATGCCCCATAAACATGTGTGACTAACTAAAATGGGGCATTCAAGTTGTTTTCCTCCTTTTATCTAAGTTATTGATAAATACAACTGAAAGTGTAAAAGATAATGCAATTGTATTAAACCAAAATGTAGTGGCAGAAACAAATAACCTAAACCTAAGAAAACATATCAAGTGTTACAGAAAAAATAAGTTGCTAACATTTTCTGCTAGAGGGAGCTTTGATTACTTTTTGTTGTTGTTTTCCTAACCAAATTAGACCCTTTTAAGATCTCAAGGCCAGGAGCAGTGGCTCACACCTGTAATAGCAGCACTTTGGGAGGCCGAGGTGGGCGGATCACGAGGTCGGGAGATCGAGACCATCCTGGCTAACACGGTGAAACCCCGTCTCTACTAAAAACACAAAAAATTAGCCAGGCGTGGTGGCAGGCGCCTGTATTCCCTGCTACTCGGGAGGCTGAGGCAGGAGAATGGCATGAACCCGGGAGGCAGAGCTTGCAGTGAGCCGAGATCTGAGATCGCGCCACTACACTCCAGCCTGGGCGACAGAGCGAAACTCCGTCTCAAAAAAAAACTCCGTCTCAAAAAAAAACAAAAAACAAAAAAAAAGAACTCAAATATCCCAGATATCCCAGAGCCTGCAAAGTCCGTTTGGACTGAGGCTCCCCATTTTGAACAGCAAAAGTCTTCATTCACTACATAGACTTTTCAGGCACTGAACAAAGCATTACCCCAAAGTGAAATGGGTGCTCTGTGCAGCCAAATATTTAGGTAAAGGCCAAGTAAAATCTCAGCAGATGATACCTGCAAGTTAAAACAGAAAACAAACCTGCCAACATTTGGAAATGTGTGTGGGCAAAAGCGAATAATAACAAATGTATGTTTTTCATTGGAAAATGATAGAAGTTGGATGTGAGCTTTGAATAATAAGGGATATCCATCTTTTTTTTTTTTTTTTTTTGAGACGGAGTCTCGCTCTGTCACCCAGGCTGGAGTGCAGTGACGCAATCTCGGCTCACTGCAAGCTCCGCCTCCTGGGTTCATGCCATTCTCCTGCCTCAGCCTCTCCGAGTAGCTGGGACTACAGGCGCCCGCCACCACGCCCAGCTAATTTTTTTTTTTGTATTTTTAGTAGATACGGGGTTTCACCGTGGTCTCGATCTCCTGACCTCGTGATCCGTCCGCCTCGGCCTCCCAAAGTGCTGGGATTACAAGCGTGAGCCACCGCGCCTGGCCGGGATATCCATCCTTAAATAGTCATTTTTATTCTTACCTTTTTCAAAGTACCTAGAAAAAAATAAAGAATTAAAGAAAGCGTAAGTGATAAGGAGAGAGAACACGCAGTAACTACTCACCAACACTGCATGCAAATGCCCAATTGGAATCAAGTTACAAACAAAACTCAGTTCTGAACCCTCAGTGTATCCCTTACATTCCTCTGTCCAGCACCCCCACGCCTCGTTCCTCCCACCCTCCACTCTGGTAGTGATGTGAATGCTGAAAAGTCAAGACTGGGTTAAGAAGGGACCAAAAAGAATGTTTTAGATGAAATCAGATGTGACCCCTGAAATCAAGAGCATTTGCAGAGCATGGTTTTAATTATGGGGGCTCAGTCAGCTTCCCAGTACCTGCTCTTGGCTGCAGCTTAGTGCACCTCTAAAAATCTGCATGGCCTGCCAGCCTGCCAGCAGGAAGGGTTTATGGCCTCTCACTCCATTAAAAAATAAATAAATAAATCAGAAGCCCCTGAGGCAGTCATGTGTTTAGAAGCAATGAAATTGCAACCTGTTTACCTCCTCTTAGACATTTAAATTCCCAGCCAAGGTACAGCCTTATAAGCTACCATTAAACGTTATTGTGAAGGAATTAGAATTTTTTGGCTCTGATGCAGTCTGACTTGCGGCATATGGCCCATCACCGAAACCCAGAGGCTCATCCTGTGTTTTTCAAGATCTCATAAAATTGTCCAGTTCTAATGGAAGGAAAGAGTTCTGCATCTTAAAAATCTATAGGTACTTCATTACAAGCTCAAGTTCCTTAAATGAAACAGTCAGCGGAACTCTAAGGGCTAGGCCACTTCACAATGCAAAGGAAATGAAGTCCATAAATGTGGGAGTCTGGGTCTAATATCACTGGGAAAAAAAAAAATTGTAAGTCACTGGAAGGAAAGACATAAGTAAGCTGAGGACTGAAAGCCAAAAAAAAAAAAAAAAAAGCACCAGTCCATGGGGTGGGAAGGGAAGGAGAATCTGAAAACATTTAGCTTTGAGAGAGAAGAGTGCTAACCATCAAAATTTCCCTCTTCAAATAGTTGAAGTGTTGGGGTAATGATTGATTTTAGGTGTCAACTGGGCTAGGTTATTGTTGTTTGCTCAAATACCAGTCTAAATGCTGCTGCAAAGTATTTTCAAACAGTTATTAACATATAAATTAGTGGACTTTGAGTAAAGCAGATTACCCTTCATCATGAAGGTGGCCTCATCCAATCAATGAAGGCCTCAAGAGAAATGACTGAGATTCTCCAAGGAAAAAGGAATTCTACCTTTAGATTGCCTCAGGCTCAAGACTGCAACATCAGCTTTTTCCTGGATCTACAGCCTGTTGGCCTGCCCTGAAGATTTCAGACTTGCCAGCTCCCATAACTGCAGGGAGGCAATTCCTTAAATTAATTCTCTCTCTCTAAATGCACATCCTGTTGGTTTCTCTGCAGAACTTTGACTAATATAGTTGATATGTAAAGAAGAAAGAGAAAAGAGAACTAATGTTTGGTAGCATTTTATGATTTCCCATTCATTTCTTTTGTCTTGACAACAGCCTTGTAAAGTAAGCAATTGTCCCATTTTCCAGATTAGAAAACTGGGGCTTTGATCTTGCTGAGGATCATGAAACAAGTAGGCAGTGAATCTTACTTTCACTCAGGTCTATCTGTCTCCTGTGCCCATTCCTTTCCAGGACATCACTCGGCCTCCCTACAAGGCTTGTTCTGAGTTATTCCAGAAGGCAGAGCAAGGCCTCCTGCCTCCAGTGTGGACAGCCTATCCTCAGAGAGAGAAGCCGATCTGCAGAGAGAAGTCGAGGTGGAAGAACATCTTAACGACATTCAATGCCTTGACTTCAGTGCCTCCTGAGGCCAGCTCCATGCTGCCCCTTCACTGCAGGTTCATGTTTTGATTTGGTTTGGTTTTTATCAGCTTTATTGAGGTGTAGTTGACATACCATAAACTGAACATATGGCCGGGCGCAGTGGCTCACGCTTGTAATCCCAGCACTTTGGGAGGCTGAGGTGGGCGGATCACGAGGTCAGGAGATCGAGACCACAGTGAAACCCCGTCTCTACTAAAAATACAAAAAATTAGCCGGGTGTGGTGGTGGGCGCCTGTAGTCCCAGCTACTCGGAGAGGCTGAGGCAGGAGAATGGCGTGAACCCGGGAGGCGGAGCTTGCAGTGAGCCGAGATTGCGCCACTGCACTCCAGCCTGGGCGACAGAGCGAGACTCCGTCTCAAAAAAAAAAAAAAAAAAACTGAACATATTAAAAAGTAAACAATTTGATAAGCCTTGCATATACGCATTTACGAGACCAGTATCTGCAATCAAGTTGATGAACTTATCCACCTCTCTCAGAAGCATCCTGTGTACTTTTGTGACATCTTTCTCCTGCCTGCTTCCAGCCCTTCTGCCAGCAACCACTGATCTGCTTCCAGCCCCTATACATTTGTTTTCATTTTCTGGCATCTTATATAAATTGAATCATACAGTAGGTACTCTTTTTTAAAAATCAGTTTCTTTCATACAGCATAATTATTTGAAGATGCATGTTGTGTATGTATCAGTAAATAATTATTTTTTGTTTCTGAGTTTTATTTCATGGTATGGATATGTCACAGTCTGTGGATCTGTTCCTCTGCTACTGAAAATTTGGGTTGTTCCCAGTTTTTGGCTATTATAAATGAAACTGCTTATGACCACTTATGTACGGGCCTTTATATGGATGTCTGCATGGGGTGGCAGACTGTGGCTTGTTGTGTACTGCTTACAGACACAGCCACACGCACTCATTTACTCATTCATTTAAGATCCGTGGCTGCTTTTGTGCAACAATGGCAGAGTATGTAGCATTTTGGCTGGAAAAGCCTGAAACATTTACTTTACAGTTTCCAAACCCCTGCTTTTCTATATATTCCTAAGAGTAGAGTGACTAGACATGAGATAGGTGTTTGTTTAGCTTTTCAGAGAATGGCTAGTTGTTCAGAGAATCCAAAGTTGTTACAATTTTACACTGCCACCAGCATCATATGAGAGTTCCAGTTGCTCCATATCCTCGCCCAAACTTAATATGCTCATTCTTTTTAATTGCATCCATTCTAATAGGTGTGTAGTGGTATCTCATTGTGATTTTAATGTGCACTTCTGATAACTAATGATATTCAACCTCTTTTCCTGTGTTTATTTTCTGTCTCTATATCTTTCTGGGCGAAGTCTGTTTAAATATTTTTCCTATTTGAGAGAGGGAGTACTTATTTTATTATTATTGAGTTTTGAGCATTCATTATATATTCTGAATACAAGTGCTTTATTCTATATGTAATTTAGTAATATTTCCTCCCAGTTGGGGGCTTGTCTTTTCATCATCTTGTCAGGGTCTTTCACAGAACAAAAGTTTTTAATATTAATGAAAGCCAATTTATAATTTTTGTGTATTATGCTTTAGATGTTATGTTTAAGAAGTCTTTACTTTACCCAAGATCATAACACTTTCCTTTTATAGTTTGGGATTTTACCCAAAACTATTTTAAGAACTATTGAGAAATGATTAATTTTTAAAATGTGCACATGGATACCCAATCGTTTCAGAATCATTTGTTAAAAAGACTATCCTTCCTCTACTAAGCTGTTTCTGCACTTTTATTGAAAATATATGCATAGGTCAATTTCTGGAGTTCCTCTTCTATATCATTAATCTATTTGTCTAAACTATCTTGATGCCAATACCACACTGTTGATTACTAATGATTTATAATAAGTTTTGAAGCCAGGTAGTACAAGACTTCCAATTTTGTTCTTCTTTTTCAGAATTATTTTAGCTATTCTCGGTCTTCTGCGCTTCTATTTGAATTTTAGAATCAACTTATCAATTTCCACTGAAAATACAAAAACATGCTGGGGTTTTTTATGGGAATTGTTGAATCTATAGATCAATATGGGAAAAATTTACATCTAAATAATACAAAATACTCAGATTCATGAACATGATATATCTTTCCATTTTTTATTTAGGTATTCTTTAATTTCTCTCCATGATGATTTGTAATTGTCAGTATATAGATCTTACGACCACAGGCTGATTGGGAACAACTGTTCCCTTGCACTATAATGCAGGGTCACAAAATAACACATCTTGTCATTATTTAAAATTTTGATATTTTACTCATCATAAGTTTTTTGCATTAATTTGAATATTGTAAAATAGCGTATTACAATATTATTTATCTTGATTACTGAGTTTTCGGTGCCTTAAATTTTGCGCCTGAAGTGAATGCTTCTTGTAACTCACTCTCATCCCAGCACTGCCTAAGTATTTCATAAATTTGCACTAATGTTTTTAAATTTGAATTTTCAATTATTCATTGCTAGCACATAGAAATACAATTGATTTTTAAAATATTGATCTTGTATACTGCAGCCTAATTTCTTAGTTCTGGTACATTTGCTATAGATTTCTTTGGATTTTCTACATATTTGATCACATCATGAATTTTCTAGAAGAGATTGAGTACAATTGGTATTATTCCACTCTTAAATATTTGGTAGGCCGGGCACGGTGGCTTGCGCCTGTAATCCCAGCACTTTGGGAGGCTGAGACGGGCAGATCACCTCAGGTCCTGAGTTCGAGACCACCCTGAGGAACATGGAGAAACCCCATCTCTACTGAAAATACAAAATTAGCCGGGCGTGGTGATGCATGCCTGTAATCCCAGCTACTCGGGTGGCTGAGGCAGGAAAATCGCTTGAACCTGGGAGGCAGAGGTTGCAGTGAGCCAAGATCGCGCCACTGCACTCCAACCTGGGCAACAACAGAAAAACTCCATCTCAAAAAAAAAAAAAAAAAAAAAACTTTGGTAGAATGTGCCCTTGAGCCACATGGGCCTGACATTTTCTTTGTGGGAAAGTTTTTAACTACAAATTCAATTTTATTAACAAATATCAAGGTATTCGGGTAACTGATATCTTCATGAGCCTACTTTGGTAGTTTGTCTTTTAAGGAATTTGTCTATTTTATTTATGTTGTTGAATTAATTGGCATAAAGTTATAATATTCCCTTATTGTCACTTTAATATGTGTAAAATCTGTTTCTATGTCACCTTTCTCATTTCTAATATTGGCAATTGTTAGCTTGTTTTTATCTCTTTTTGTTCCTGAACAGTCACCTTTCTTCTAGAACAAGAAACCCCAGCTTTTGAATGCATTTTTCTAAATTGTTTTTTTTGGTTTCTGTTTCATTCATTTTCACTCCAATCTTTAAATTATTTCCTTTTTCCTTCCAACTTACATTGAGTTTCATTTGCTCTTTTCTTTTTATTTTGTTAAGGTGGAAGAATATGAGACTTTCTTCTTTTCCACTGTGCATAGGTGTTTAGTATTGTAAATTTCCACCTAAATACCGCTTAAGCTGCATCCCACAAATTTTAATATGTTGTGGTTTCATTTTCATTCAATTCAAAATAATATATAATTTCCCTTTTGATTTTTTTCTCTGACCCAGGAGTGTGTTATATTTAATATATAATTATTTGGGAAATTTTTAGGTTAATATTTCTATTATTTATTTCTAACCGAATATCATGTCCAGGGATAATAGTTTTTATACATCTAATCCAATTTATTGATACCTTTTTATGGCCCAGAGTATAGTCTATTTTGGTAACCATTCCACGTACACTTGAAAACAGTGTTAGTTCTATCATTATTGGGTGGAATGTTCTGTAAAGTCAGTTAGGTCCAATTGGCTGCTAGTGTTGTTCAAGACTTCTATATTTTTATAATTTTCTGTCTAGTTTTTCCATCAATTACCGAGAGAAGATTGTTGAAAAATCTAATTTTGGATTCTTCCAATTCATCCTTCATTTCTAACAGTTTTTGCCTCCTGTATTCAAAGCTTTGTTGTTATGTGCACACACTCAAGATTCTTCAGCATGTTGGTAACTTTAAAAAGCCAGTTAGATAATCTTGTGCCCTCCCTTGCACCTTCAAACATTGACAATCCTGAGATTTTATCCTATTCCTATATAAGTAGGAATAAACAGTATTTCTCCCAAATCAAATTGCTTCAGAAAACAATAACCAAACACATTTTTAAAGCAGCATGTTTTCTTCTTCTTAAGGTACTTGAAATCTCTTTGGAGAAGCAAAAACCATGACACTATAGCAAACAATGCAAGGCCATTTGTTACTAATAGCTGGGTCTGGCTCTGAAAAATTCTGCAGAGTTCCAGAGAGACTGGAGCTCAATCGGCACTGGGGCCTGTTTTCATGCTTTCATTCTTTTGTTTTTGCACCCTCCCTTCTGTCTTCTCTTCCTCTCTCTCTCTCCCTTCCTTCCTTCCTTTCCTTCATTTTGCATTTACTTTGTACCTAATCCAAGTCCATTTCTTTGTCAGGAAGAGGATACAGAGTTGATTCAAACAAAGTCCCTGACCTCAGAATATGTAAGAAGGGAAATTGGCTTGGAAGAAGTGAGACTTGAGTTGGCCTTGAAAGACAATAGCTGAAGGACATATTATGTATGATGAATAGAGCTGATACATTCATTATGAAATAAATTGTATGGTTGCCTGTAAAACTTGAAGTTTTAAAATCTTGTATTTTATTCTTGTTGATTAAAAACTAAAGGTGCTTTTTTTTTTCTGTCATCATCACATAAGGGGACACTAAATGGCAGGGAAATACATTCCTAATCACAGAACCTATGAATGACCATTTAGAGATATTTTGGTAGTTTTCTAATTGTATTTCTTGTGTATTATAATCATTAAATTTTGTGTGTATCCAGAAAATTTTTTTTCTTTTTCTTTCTTTTTTTCTTTCTTTCTTTCTTTCTTTTTCTGTCTTTCTTTCTTTCTTTCTTTTTCTGTCTTTCTTTCTTTCTTTTCTTTCTTTTTCTTTCTTTCTTTCTCTTTCTTTTTCTTTCTTTCTATCTTTTCTTTCTTTCATTTCTTTTTCTTTTTCTTTTCTTTTTTCCTTCTTTCTTCTTTTTTTTTTTTTTTTGACAGGGTCTTGCTCTGTTGCCCAGGCTGGCGTGTAACGGCACAGTTGTCTCACTTTTGGGCTTAAGGGATCCTCCTGCCTCAGCCTCTTGAGTAGCTGGGACTACAGGCATGTGCCATGACACCCAGCTAATTTTTTAATTTTGTTTAGAGACAGGGGTCTCACTATGTTGCCCAGGCTGGTCTCTGAGCTCAAGTGATCCTCCCGCCTTGGCCTCCCAAAGTGCTGAGATTATAGGCATGAGCTACCATACCTGGCCAGAATTTTCTATTTTCTATAATTTTTATCAGCATAATTGTTAAAATATTCTAAATATTCTAACCGAATGTCTAAACAATAGTGTACTTTAAATTTTCCCTGTTTTTTTATATCTGAATTGTTCACTTGCGAATATAAGCTGCCAATAGATTTTTATAAACTCTATATTTATGACTTTAGTGTTTTATAGGTGAAAAGAACTTTTAAAGCTTATCAAGTACAACTGTCTCAATTTTCAGACAAGAAACTGAAGACGGGTAATTGACTAAGTTCTCTCAAGCTACACTTCTCAAACTTTAATGAGTATGGAGATCATCTGAGGACTTTATTAGAATGCAGTAGGTCTCGGGTGAAGCCCAATATTCTGCATTTCTGATAAGCTTCCAGGTGGTGCAGACGATGCTCAAAATATGCTTTCTGCCCCAGGCAAAGGTCTGGAATCCAAATGTGTCTATTTGCAAAGCCCCAGCATATTGAATGTTGCCTCTCTGTTCCAGGTTAGTGTTACCGTGGCTAACTAGGACCAATGGGTAGAAGCTTTCAAATGGAATTGAAATTTAATTTGATTATCTTAGTTTAGGGTGTCTTTTCTACCAGCCATTGGAGATATGTAAGCTCTGGCTGAACATCCAATAGGTGGAGACGTTTAATGGAAATTCAGCAACGGAGGGGAGCAGCCAGCATCTGCTGACCTTGAAGGTCTTCCCAACTCCAACGTTAGGGTTTTAGAAGTTATTACTGACTATTTTGAATGTTGACCTTAACACCTAGTTCCTCATCCATTTAAGATTCAAGGAGCCCTTTTCTGACAGAATGTGATGGTTAATACTGTGGGTCAATTTGATTGGATTGAAGGATACAAAGTCTTAATCCTGGGTGTGTCTGTGCGGGTGTTGCCAAAAGAGATTAGTATTTGAGTCAATGGGCTGGGGAAGGCAGACCCATCCTTAATTTGGTGGGTACAATCTAATCAGCTTCCACCGAATATAAAGCAGGCAGAAAAACAGACATGAGAGAGACGAGACAGGCTTAGCCTCCAAGCCTGCATCTTTCTCTTGTGCTGGATGCTTCCTGCCCTTGAGCGTGGGACTCCAGAGTCTTCAGTTTTGGGACTCAGACTGGCTTTCCTTGCTCCTCAGCCTGCAGACAGCCCATTGTGGGACCCTGTGATCATGTAAGTTAATCTTAATAAACTCCTCTTTATAGGTAGGTAGGTAGGTAGATAATAGATAGAGATGGATAGATAAGATAGATAGATGATAGATAGATAGATAGATAGATAGATAGATAGATAGATAGATAGATGATAGATAGATAGACAGATATAGAGATATCCTATTAGTTCTGTCCCTCTAAGAGAACCCTGACTAATACACAGAAGTGGCATTGTCAGGCAGAAAAACCAGATGAAATTAGTCCTTTTCTTTTTTTTAACCAGAGCAGTGGGGGTTAGAGACCCAGGCAGGAGACGGCCAGAGTTGTCACATGAAAGAAAATCCTCTCTCTCTTTTGGAAAAATAAAACCTCACATGTGAGAAATTTTCAGTAATATAATTTGCATTTGAAGAAAATGTCAGAATTATTTAACACAAGATGGGAAGCAAAAGTGAAAATGTAAATGATTGGGGTCTCTTTACAAAAGGGAGATAGTGTCACTTAGTACAGACACATTTCTCTCTGCAAGGTTTTCAAATGATAATGTTCTCCTTGAAACATGTTAAAAGTCTGAGTCGTCAATTTCAAATTGTCACTGCATGATGAGCTCTAGCATTAAAGAGAAGGAAAGATCTGCTTGTTTTTCATGCATGCTGCATTAAAACTCCTGAAAATTCCCATTTGAGTTGTTGATTTTACTTCAGTTTTCCAAAAACTGGAGACCCTGCTTGGTGATATGTAGGTGCGTGGACAAGAGACAATGCCTTAGAGATCACCTTGGGCAGCCCATGACTCTGATCTGCTTCAGTGTCCTGGGGTCCCGTTTCCAGGTACCTGTCAGACTTTTCTCCCCGGGTTGGACACTTGCAGCACAATCTGTCTAAAACCAAGCTCATTGTCCACCTTCTGCTGCCAAACCAGGTCCTCTTCCTGATTCTGAATACATTTGTGTCATCACGTTCTTCTCAAAAGCACAAATCAGACCCCAAACAGATTCTCCAACACCCAGTTCTCCACCCTCACGGCAAGTGCTGTTGATTCTCTTGTTCCAAATGATTTAAAAATCAAATCCTCAGCTAAGGCTCAGTTCAAATTCTTGCAGTCTTGGCTTTTCTGATGCATCCGCTACACTGATGCCACAGATCTTCCTCTTAAGTGCCAGGTCACTCATTGATAAGGAAGCTTTGACGGACTACAGCCTTCCTCACCTAGAAATCATCATCCTTCATGAACTGCCCTCTCCTGTTCTGTTCAGCCTCATCCCCATTGAAGCTGCCGTCTAGCCACTCAGAAGAATGCTATTCCCAAAGACACCCTTACAAAGATCATTTTGTAGCCAAGCACGTGGCTCACGCCTATAATTCCAGCACTTTGGGAGGCTGAGGTGGGTGGATCACCTGAGGTCAGGAGTTCAAGAGCAACCTGGCCAATATGGTGAAACGCCATCTCTACTAAAAATACAAAAATTAGCCAGGTGTGGTGGTGTGTGCCTATAGTCCCAGCTACTCGGGAGACTGAGACAGGAGAATTGCTTGAACCCAGGAGGCGGACTGCGGTGAGCTGAGACAGCGCCACTGCACTCCAGCCTGGGCAACAGAGTGAGATTCAGTCTCAAAAAACAAAACAAAACAAATAAATGTTTTGCGAAGTGGTTACTGGGCTTTGGATTCAAGTCTCAGTTCCGCTCTTTTCAAATTGTATGGGAATTTGAACTCAACTCTGAGCCAGTCTCCTCATTTTTAAAGAGCATACAAATAGTGCCTACCTTCCATAGTCAGTGTGAGGTTTCAAGTAACAACCCAGAGCAGATCTTCCAGTTTCTGCTCAGGATATAAAGAGTTGGGAAAAGCATTGCTCCTAATCTTTTAACAAAAAGAAGTCAAACGAATGTCAAGCTGGTGAACTTTCTCTAATAAGTCAAAGATCTAAGGTCACAGGCCAATGGACTAGCCCAGAATCCCAGGAGAGACAGTCACTTGCAAAGAGAGAGAGGACACAAGCAATTGCTCACCTAGAGCAGATGCTGCAGGATACCAGGAAGAAGAATTCAGCTAGACTATTTCATGAGTGGAGGCTGGTGAGGGCATAGAGCCCTTAAGGGGTACAGGTATAAGAGAAATGTACACCCTTTTGTGGGTTTCTTCTCCATGGACCACACTTGACGAGAGCCCTAAGAAAGCATTCTTCATGGTGCTGGCATGTGCTTGACGGACAGCAGTCACTGAACGATAAACGTTAAGTACCACCAGGACTCATCCTACAAATGAAGACTTCATTGATCCATGGCCTAATCTACCTCACACTTGCACAGGGCTTTATTCTTTACATGCAAATTATGTATTTGAAGGCAGGAATTGCTAGTTTTTTTGTTTTGTTTTGTTTTGTTTTTTTGTTTTGAGACGGAGTCTCACTTTGTCGCTCAGGCTGGAGTGCAGTGATGCGATCTCGGCTCACTGCAACCTTTGCATCCTGGGTTCAAGCGATTCTCCTCCCTCAGCCTCCCCGGTAGCTGGAACTACAAGTGCGCGCCACTACGCCTGGCTAATTTTTGTATTTTTAGTAGAGATGGGGTTTCACCATATTGGCCAGGCTGGTCTCGAATTCCTGACCTCAGGTGATCTACCCGCTTTAGCCTCCCAAAGTGCCGGGATTACAGGTGTAAGCTACCGTGCCCGGCCACAGCATTTTTGATAGAGCAGGACAATGGGTATCAGATAATTAGGCTCTGTTCTCAAGGGCACACAATGAGCTTTTCTAAAGTCAGTCTGAAAATCATAGTCAAGTGCTCTAAGTCAGCTTCCTGGAGTTGGTGAGAAATGTCTAGTCAAACACGAGATGTGAAAGGTTCTACCAGACATGAGGTCACTTTGTATGATTTACGGCTATTCTGTCAGTTAGATTAAAGTAAGGATTAGTAAGCCCATTTTACAGATGATAAACATGTTCAGGGAGATTAAAGTTTGTTCAAGGTCAAAGGGAAGTATCATTAAGGAGAGGATGAGGGAAAGAAGCTGGAGAGGGGAGACAGGAGGAGGGGGACAACCATTCAGGAACCTGGAGCTCTTCTTGAAGATGGTATCCCATGCACAATTTGAAACTGTAGATGTTTTAAGAATACACAAATATGATCTGATGTGGGTTTGGGTGTTAGCCTTTTCTGTTTTTTTTTGAGGTGGAGTCTCACTCTGTCACCCAGGCTGGAGTGTAGTGGCACGATCTCAGCTGACTGCAACCTCTGCTGCCCAGGTTCAAGCAATTCTCCTGTCTCAGCCTCCCGAGGAGCTGGGATTACAGGCATGCACCACCATACCCAGCTAATTTTTTGCATTTTTGGTAGACACGGGGTTTCACCATGTTGGCCAGGTTGGTCTTGAATTCCTGACCTCAAATGATCCTCCCACCTCGGCCTCCCAAAGTGCTGGGATTACATGCATAAGCCTCCATGCCCGGTCTAAGGGTGTTAGCTTTTCAAAGCATGCATTTTCTTTATAATATATTAGTGGAAAAAAACAAACTGTTCCTCCTACAATCCTCTCACCACACAGAACGCTTCTGTGACTCTAGATGTGTAGGGGCTTTTTTCCCCACCAACAGCTAACTCTGCAGATGATCTGCAGCGGACAGCGACTGGTTGTCCTCTAATTCAATTCAACTATGACACCATCTACCTGGAGATAGCATTCGATCCCACAGGTCAAAGGCTCAGTCCCCAAGATCGCCCCCATTTTTGATGCCAGTCACAAACACAAGATTGTCACTTGTACTTCTTACCAACCGGCTATAAATCCGGAGATCCCACAACTTTCTCCTCAGGTTTGATTAATTTGCTAGAGTGGTTCACAGAACTCGGGGAACACTCAGACTTACTGATTTATTATAAAGGATATTACAAAGGATACAGGTGAAGAGATGCATAGGGCACCATTATGGAGGAATGGCAGTGAAGTTTCTATGCCTTCTCTGGGCATGCACCACCCTCTAGAAACCTCCATGTGTTCAGCTATCCAGAAGCTCTCTAAACCCAGTCCTTTTGAAGTTTTTATGAAAACTTCATTATAAATATGATTGATTAAATCATTGGCCATTGGTGATTAACTCAAACTTCAGCTACTCTCTCATTCCTGAAAGTCTCGGGTGGAGCTGAAAGTTCCAACCTCTAATCCTGCCTTGGTCTTTCCTGTGACCTGCCCCAACCCTGAAGCTATCTAAGGGCCCCCAGCCAGTGGTAATCTTGTTAACATACAGAATACATTCATTTTTTTCTTTTTTAAAAATATTTTAACTTTTATTTTAGACATGAGGGATATATATGCAGGTTTGTTACATGAGTATATTGCACCCAGGTAGAGAGCATAGTACCCAGTAGGTAGTTTTGTAATCCACACCCTCCTGCCACTCTCTCCCCCAGCAGTCTACAGTATTGTCTCATGTTCATATCCATGTAACACTCACTCTTATCCCTGCTGAGTTCCAATAATTTCAGAAGCTGTATGTCATAAAATGGGGATGAAGACCAAATACGTATTTCACAACATCACAGTATACTTTTACATTTAGTCATCCAACTTCCTCTCCCTTTTCTTGCTGACAGCCATCCCTGCTTTGGCTTTGAGGAAGCTGCCCTCTCCTCACCATAGCCTATAGATCCACGGCACCCTCACTCTGCCCCTGCACCTCAGAGGAGAAGTCTATACCAGGGCCTACTCCACTACTGGTACACTGTTGGCCACATGTCCTGTGTAGGTCCAGCCTGGGCCAAAACACTCAATTCTCAGGTTTTTATTAGACTCCCCCTTCTCAGGCCTAGATATTGAGATAATGGAGGAGAAACCCAACTCAGAAGATGCCCAGTCTCGAAATAGGTTCCAGCAATGTTTCAAATCTTACTTAAAGTGAGATCTACCCCAGAGACTTGGTGGTTCAGTGAGCAATCAATCTCTCCCTTCCTCCATCCCCTGACCTCTTTTGCTTAAGCTATTTGAGTCGAGTCTTTAAAAACTGCATGGAAAGATATCTAAATAGCATATACTTTCACGGCTATTAAATGAGCCAAAGTGTAAAAATGATAATGACCGATCTGTTGGCAAGAGCGTGGAAAAATAGGCTCTTTCCTACACAACTTACAGAAATCTAAATTGACTATATATACAGAATACATTAAATATATATACATAAACTTAAAAATGTGCATGTCCTAACACTCAAAAATCCCACTTTAAAATTTTATCTTAAATAATCAAGAATGTATGAGACAAATTTGTTAGCAAGAGTATCTACAATTTTCATTTGTAACATCCAAATATTGGACATAATCTAAACACACAATGGAAGATAAACCAGATAGTGATACATTCATACAACACAAACTAAGCAGAATTTACAGTAAGATTGTGGTAGAATATTGGCATGTTAAAACTTCATAAAATATCATTGAGTAAAATCTAGACTATAAATTATAGAGTATGATTTCATTCTTGTTTATGAAAATGGAGAGTTATGTGCATGTAGAGAGAATGGGGAAGCTATACGCTACTGTGTTACCAGTGGTGGAAATACCAGTAAATTTTAACTTTTTCCTTTTTGATTACATTTACCTTTGAAAGCATGCTTAATTATCATGAGTTACGAAAGCAACATTTAAACAATGCCTTTAAAAAAATTACTTAAATGTTGCATAACAGAAAAATTAGAAAAACAGAGGGAAACACCGAACCCCAAATCCCATCACCATAATATAGTCATTCTCATATAACTGGATATTTTTCTCTATAGCCTTTCTTGAGCTGCTGTTTTCTGTTATGTTATAGCTATTAGAGTACACCTGCAATTTTGCATCCTGCCTTTGTCACTTAACATTTTGTTGATGTTTAGAGTTTTCCCAGATCATTATTAGATATTTCTATCCAACATTTGTAATGGTAACATTCCATGGGTTGATTACTCTTCATTTTTTAACCATTCCCATATTGTTGGACATTTAGGCTGTGTCCAACTATTCAAAACCAAACTCTGCATTGCTCTGTATTTTAGATGATTTTATTAAGAGAAATCTCCAGAAGAGGATCATTTCATCTTCTAAGGAAGAACTCTTCCAAAAGCACTGCGTGAGTGACAGCTAATGGATGAAAGCTGTTGCCCATGCCCCCTGTCTACCTCTCACCAGAACTCCTAATTCCTGCAGAAACTGGAAGCAGCAACCTCTGCGGAAGCCGCAACCTCTGTGGAAGCCACTGTCAGGTGCAGTGGAATCAGAGAGCTTCTGAAACCAAAAAGAAGGCTGGGACCAGGCTCAAGATCTGCTGGGGAAAAGCTAAGAGGCAGGAGCAGAGCAAGATTGTTCCAGTTACTCCTAAGTGCAACTTAAGGCTTAGTGGCCATCATTTGAATCAATATCTGACCTGGAGCCCAGTGTACCGAGAAGTTGAGCCATCTCCTTATGTCCAAGGCTACAAAGTGGAGACTCTGTAATGGACAGGGAGGGCCCTTTTGCAGTGAGGGAGGGAGGGTAATGGAGGGAGGCTGGCCTTGGGTCAGGAGGCCTCAGTTCCACCTGCCAGATATGTGAAAATCTTCCCGACAAAACACGGCTGATAATACATGGACTGCCTGGAAGGCTAAGAGTCTTCAATGAGAAAATGGATGAGAGAGTCCTATAAATGTTAAGAGCGCTGTGTCTTTGTGAGGGATTAACAAAGACCATGTTTGATAAGGGCAAGAAAATCACAGAGTGCTCTGCTCATTACGCTCCTGGCATCTGACAGCAAAGGGGGCTGTTTCTTCTTTCATTCCACACTGACTGGGTGCCTGCTGGGTGCCAGGTTGTCTTTTAGGTACTTGGGACACGAAAGTGAACAAAATAGATGAGGCCATTCATGGAACTTGACAGTCTAGTGGGTAGGGACAAAGAACACAAATAAACAAATAAGTAAACAAGATAATTTCAGAGAATGGTATTAAGAAAAAGATAAAATGGGGTGATATGACAGAGAGTACAGGAATGAGGGCTGTTGTTTTGTGCTAGCACATTAGCAGAGATTGGGAAAAGGTGATAGTTGTGCTGAGGCCTGGGAGTTGTAAAGGTACAAGCCACCTGAAGACCTCAGGGAAGATGTTCCAGGCAGAAAGAACTGAAAGGGCAAGAGCTTGGAGCAGGAACACACTCTCAAGGTTTAAAGATCAGAGAGATGATGGAGGCGGAGGGGCTAGAACTTCCTGACTGCTCTAGGTAGATATGTGGGTTCCCCACACGACACAGGTAGGTGGGGATTTGACCTGCCTTCCCCAGGAATTCCCATGCCCTACTTGTTTAACAGCAAGCTCTTTCATACAGTCCTGAGCACTGTGGTTTGCTCTTCCTCTCCCTGTGAAGTCTTCCCCAGCCACCCTAGGCTGGGTTCGCCTCATAATCTTATGGCCTCACGCTGTGCTTTTTCTCCACTAAGGCTACATCCAACGCACAGTGACATATATCTGCTCTCTTTCTGGTCTTCAGTGATTTTAATAGTAAATGGCATACAGTAGTCACTCAACAAACATGTGGAGAGCCCAAAGGGAGTAGATTCCAAAATAGATTTTGGCAGAGTGTGGCAAGTGCTGTAACGGAAGTATGAGCAATATGCTGATGAAACACAAGGTGGGTGGGAAAAGAAGAATGCATCACAGAATTTGAGTCATCATGTTGGAAGCACTGGAAATGGGAAAGAGGCGTTCAAGGCAGAGCAGAGGCCTCCAGGAGTGAATGTGGGAAACCCAGTTTGAAAAATGCTGGATAGTTATAAGCGCAGGTTGTAAGAAGCTGTGGCTGGTGCAGGTGGAGCACGGAGGAGGAAAATACACTGGAGATGGACTTCTTTGTGGGGAAGTGGGAGCAGACAAGATTCCAGTCTCTCACGTCTAAATGTTCTTTGTGATGCCAAAGGTTTTGGTCAGCAAGAAACAAACAGCCTGGACTTAGAAGAGATGAATAGGGACTGAGCCTGGAGAGATTTGGAGTCAACCCCTCTAATCTGGGAAAGAACAAACACAAGAGCTATAGGACAGAGGCTGAAGGACTCACTCCAAAAGCACCACTAAAACCCCAACTGTGCTGGGTTGAATATTGTTCCCCACCAAATCCATGTCCACCTGGAACTTCAGAACATCACCTTTGGAAGTAGGATCTTTATAAATGTAATTAGCTCTGTTAAGATGGGTCACACTGGATTAGGATGTGCCCTTTCTAAGAAAAAGAAAAGATGCACAGAGACACACAGGGAAGAAGGCCATATGATGATGAAGGCAGGGACTGGAGTGACACATCCACACACCAAGGAATGCAAAGGACAGCCAGCAACCAGCAGAAGCTACCAGAGGCAAGGAAGGATTCTTCCCTCGAGTCTTCAGAGGGAGTGTGGCTCTGCTGACACCTCGATCTTAGGCTTCTGGCCTTCAGAACTATGAAAGAACACAGGTGTGTTGCTTGAGCCACTCAGCCCTAGGAAACTAGTACCCCAGCCCTGGGAGGCTTGGCTCTGTGTGTGTCCCCACAGTTCACCAGTGTATCAGCAAAGGAAAGAAGCCTTTGCAGATCTCTGCGTCCTCAGTGCAGAAACCTGAGTGTGAGAGGTGAACAACTTGACCAAACAAAGAGGGAGAATGTGAGGAGGAAAGAACCCAACTTGCGAATTGTAGGATACACCTCCAACTTCCGACTGAGTGCTCCGGCAACTCAGAAACAAAGGGAAGCATGTCACACGCTCACTTCTGTTGCTATGGCAAATCCATTCTCCCCTCCCTCGTAACGCCTCCCCAGACCCTGCCACCCTTGACTAAAACTGTAAATATTTCCATAAATGTTTAGCACATAAAAATCAGGACTGCCCCTAGTCATCCTTATTTACCACTCCTATTTTAGAAACAAAATTAATTTGTACAATGTATCGAAGTGAATATGCCCTGAAGTCTAGAAAGTCAGTGAGCCACAGAGCAAATGTTACCCAGCGAGCTCCATGGCTGGTTCTGTTGGCTGAGACAAAACTAGGGGGAAAAAGGTTCATGGGCTCAGGAATTTGGAATTGCAGTGCTTAAGCTTTGGTGTCAGGTAGACCTGTACCTGAAGGTTCTCACCTGCAGAATGAAGCATCAAATTGCCTAAGCTAAGATTCTTTTCCAGTTTGAAAATTCTCTGACAGGAGGGCTGGGCTGAAAAAAAAAAAAAAAAAGCCATTTTGCAAGGCATCGCTGGGCTAGTCAGTTGAAAATTCATACTCCCGCAGTACCATTGCCACTCATTCAACATCATGCAGCTTGTCAGTAAATGCGGTAAAACTGCTACTTCCTCCTCCTCCCTCCTCTCTCATTCCTGGCTAAAATTCATTTCCCTGAGCCATGCGAACTCTGGACTTCTGGTCATGTATCCATGCTGCTTTAGTCAACCAGGAGGGTCTGGAAGAGGGGCTGCGGTCTGCCTCGGTGCTCCCGTCATGCAGAGCAGGAACTGAGGCGTAGGGAGATGATGTCATTGACCCAATGTCTTGAAGCTCTGGCAGAACCAGGATCTGAAACAGCAAAGTAAATCACAACTAGAACCCAAGACTGTCTTAGCTGCACCTGATGCCACAGGGCCTCTCCTCTGTATTGCTCTGACTTCTCAGTTCCACAGCACCTTCCTCAGTCCATGTCAAAAATATGGATCACAAGAAGCTTATCTTATGTGTGCTCTTCTTTTTCTCCTTTCCCAGGGACTTGCTCCTAGATCTCTGCTGCTCTAGAACAGCTCTGCCCAGCCTGACATCTGCACTGCCCTAAATACCATGCTCATATTGAAAAGTCCCTACTATATTTACACCCTGTGTATTAGTCCATTTTCATGCTGCTATGAAGAAATACCCAAAAAGACTGGGTAATTTAAAATGAAAAGGAGGTTTAATGGACTCCCAGTTCCACATGGCTGGGGAGGCCTCACAATCATGGCAGAAGGCAAGGAGGAGCAAAGGCATGTCCTACATGGCAGCAGGCAACAGAACATGTGCAGGGGAACTCCCATTTGTAAAACCATCAGATCTGGTGAGACTGATTCACTACTACGAGAACAGTATGAAGGGAACCGCCCCCATGATTCAGTTATCTCCACTTGGCCCTGCTCTTGACACGTGGGGATTATTACAATTCAAGGTGAGATTTGGCAGGGGACACAGCCAAACTATATCACCGTGCATGGCCACTCCTACTTGATCTGATCAATTTACCTATCCAAACACTTGAGAACCAACTGTATTAAGGAGGCACAATTTGGCATTTTTCAAAGAAGAGCTAAAACAGCCTCTTGCTCCTATGGGCTACTGGATAATCAGAGATTTCTGTCTCTAAGGAAGTGTAAACATCTTGGGGTACTTGTTAAAATAAACAGCTTTCTGAATCCCTTGGGGAGAGTGGATTCTGCAGGTCTGAAGTGGAAACTAGTTTTAATGCACTCCCAGGGGTTGTGGAGTGGGTCCCTCTGCTCTGGATCTACTTGGATCAACAGGCTCAAGTGGTCTCTTCGGACAACTGATTCACCCAAAGTCATGCCCAGGCTTTTTGATAACTTACTCTTGTCCAGGGAAGGAGTTCTTCTCCTCAGCAGTCTTTGAATTCCCTTCTCTTCCCTTCCTCCTTGGCAAACATGAGCTTTATTTCATAAGAACAGTGACTCAACACTGACTCATGCTGACTTTGCAGCCCACCTTTCCTATCCTGAACTAATCAGGGCTTTTTAAAATTTCTTCAACCTCCTCTGAAATAGGAAAAGAAAGGTAGAACAGAGAATTTCTGACTGGTGCTCCCACTCTTTAATTTTACATACACACAACAAAATGCTTCTTCTCATCCTTTTTGCCCCTTCATGTACCTAAGTATAAAACTCAGCCCCACATCCAAGCTTAATACCAATACCATATCCAGTATTAATATACAAAGTATGCTTCTACAAACTAGTGGTGTCTTTGCCACAGAGGACCATATTGGTTCCCCCAAATAACTACAGTATGATGGATAAATCATGATGGGAATAAAGGATCTCTGAATTCTAAGGTTAAATGTTTTCGACTTCTCTATCAAAGTTTTCCAGGGAAAAGAGCAGGATTGCTTCCCTGTTATTGTGGACTCCCTTCCCGTGATCATAAAAGAACAACTGGCCAGTCACGGGGGCTCACGCCTGTAATCCCAGCACTTTGGGAGGCCGAGGTGGGCGGATCATGAGGTCAGGAGATCAAGACCATCCTGGCTAACACGGTGAAACCCTGTCTCTACTAAATATACAAAAATAAATTAGCTGGGCATGGTAGTGGGCGCCTGTAGTCCCAGCTACTCAGGAGGCAGAGGCAGGAGAATGGCGTGAGCCCGGGAGGCGGAGCTAGCAGTGAGCAGAGATGGCGCCACTGCACTCCAGCCTGGGTGACAGAGCGAGACTCTGTCAAAAAAAAAAAAAAAAGAACAACTTCCACTCACTTCTCAACTTTCTGTCTGTCTCTCACTTGCATTCCTGCCCTTCATTTGTAATCCAGAGCTGCTCTTTGCTTTGGTTCTGGGCTTCTGGCTATCCATTTCAGACTCAAATGGAATAGACTAAAGGCTCAGTGGAATGCTACCTACAATGCTTCTTTCGCTCCAGCAAAAAACATTCAGAGAGGGGACGCCAGAGCCCACCAGATTCACACAACAAGTGCTTCTGGAACACATTCTGCATTTCTCTCTCAGAAGAACCCTCATTTCCACATTACCCAAGACTGCCTCACATTCAGAAAATTGTTATTTCTCTTTGGGGAAGCCACCTCCTCATCTATCTGGTCAGGTATCTCTGCCTCAGCTCTAATACCAATCATTTACCCGTGTCCTGAGCCCTTCCCTTCAAAGGAGACCCTGGCACCTCCCATTCTCCATGTCCCACATGGAAACGAGCAACTTCTCCCAGAAACCTGCTCCTCTTTCTAATCTACTTGCTGCCATCTAATGTCCAAAGTCCCCTTTTGAACCATGCTGCATTCATTCCCAAATACAAATGAACTAAGATAAGTTATTATGCACTTTTCTTTTAACCCGCACAAGGTACGAAGCAGGGCACACCAAGCACTCAATAAATACTGAATGAGAAGGAAAGCACTTAAGCGAAAAGTTGATGGAAAGTGTGAAAAAGGCAAGGGATTATACTCTCTTAACCTCCACTACAATGATTACTTTATAGAAAATGCTTTATTGATGGCAATACCCGATCTTTATACACAACTTTCTAACACACTTTCAAATACACAGTCTCATTTAGTTCTCATCCCAGCAGTAGTTTAGGAAAAGTTCTGCATTCGAAAGATCTGAATCCAAGCGTCAGTTTTAGCTCTTAACTTTAGTTTACTGAACAGGAACACGTGGCATAGTGTCTCTGAACTGAATCAAGATGATGATGATTATAACTCACAGGGTATTTAAGATTCTAAAAATTATACCCTGAGTGTGAAAGTGCATTGTAAACCAATGACCTCCTCTAAAACTCTACCTTTGTGAAGTCACCTGTTAGAGGTGACATTTCTCTTTGTGGTCCTACTATGTGGTCCTACTACGCATAATCTTACTTAGGTAGCACTGAAATGACCTTACTAACCTTATTAATTTCTGTGGTCTCTGACTCCCACACAGTGCGGTTCTTTGATAATCATTTGTTGAATGAAAGTGTAAACTTTTAGCAAATGTGATTATTAGCATCAAATCTGCAATCTTATTTTCAGTTAAAATCATCCATTTAAATTGAGGTCTCCATCCCTAATTGTGTTCTGAACTCTGATCGAAATGGAAGAGTGTGTTTAATTTTGTAAGAACACTAAAAAAATTCCCCCTGTATCTGTTTAGACTTTTGCCCTTAAAAACAACAACAACAAAAATATATACAGTCATATGCTACTTAAAGACAAGGATAGGTTCTGAGAAATGGTATTGTTAGGCAATTTTGTCATGCAAACATTATAGAGCATACTTACAAAAATGTAGATGGTATATGTATTTTTATATACGTATATTTATTTCATATGGAAAACCAAATGTCCCAGCACCATTGTTAAATATGAATCATTTCCCCTACTTGATTTGCAATGCTAATATCAGGCGCCGTGTATCAGGTTTCTCTATGTGCTCTAATATACTCTTATAGGACCACCGTCATATATGCAGTCCATCGTTGACCCAAATGTCATTTTGCAGTGCATGACTGTGTATAAATATTTGTCCATATATAAAATAATTATCCTGAGAAAAGCTTAAAGGGAGGAAATGAATCAGAGTATGAAAAAATGACCCCTAATTCCTGAACTAACAAAGAGTAAGTAGTTAATCAATTTTTCAAGAAGTTACTCATTGTTGGAAGTTAACCTGAAACTTGATCTCCAGTTATAACACTTGAGTGGTAAGATGATGTATGAAGTTGTACTTTTTATTTTTAGGGATCACTGCTGCTGTACTTCCCCTTCCAAGAAGTCCCCTAATTCAGGTCTAGCTTCTTTCACTCATTGAAATTTAGTAGTTGAGGTCTGCCTTCAACCCATAAAACCAACCTGTCACTGTGGAATAACTCACACAGGGCTGGGGAACAGGGAGACATCAATTGAGAAGCCAGATAAGAAATGTAACTGGGGTTCAACTTGAGCATCATTTGCAAAGTCCACGGCACACCTTCCTTATCCATGGTGTGTGTGCCCAACTGGAACTCAGGATGCCAGGACCACGCAGCTCCTTCTAGCTCCACAGAGCTGAAAGCTTCACTCACAGCTTACTCATTCCAGTTGCCTACTGACCTTTTATGGGTTGCAACCTGCATGCCTGACGAACTGATTTTTTCCAGCTGCAGCTATATTTTCTACCTTCCTTGTTACTTAATTGATCCTAGCTGTGGTCCTGCAAAGAAGCCCTCCCAGACCTTGCAACATATGCTATATATCCTGTATGTACTCCTGTGTCCTGACAAGGAACATAAAAATCAGAGATGGCAGGAGACAAGGGGAGGGAAAAGTCAGCCAGAACACTATGAATGCAAATAACTTGACTTGCCTCACTGAGTCTCTCAACCGCCTTCCACTGCTTTCTGGACAAACTGACTTTCTACAAACAGCACATCTCTAGAGACTCAGATTTTCTTTTCAAATTTTAAAAACTGTAATCACCTACAGACCTTAAAAGGCAAAAGAAAAAACAGAACAATAAGTGCTTTCCTTCATTCATTCTTTGTTCTTTTGGCCATGTGGATTAAATTTCTGCTAAGTACTTGGCACAGTGCTAGCCTCCAGGGAAAAAGGTGAATTAGACAAAGTTCCTGCCCTGCTGTAGCTCACCGTCTTACAGGGGTGGAGACACAAAAATCAATAGCTCGATACTATGGGACTCGCCTTAACCTAGATCAGCAATTCTCAATATATGGTGAGGAAGCCCTGGGTATTCCTGAAACTCTTTCAGGGGATCTGCGAGACCCAACCTCTTTGCATAATAAAACTAACATGTTATTTGCCTTTTTCACCTTCTTTCTCTCACGAGTGTACAGTACAGTTTTCCAGGGGTGACATATAAAGTCACAACAGATAGAATGCAGAAGCAGATAGGGCAATGCAGCTGTATTCCACTCAGCGAGACATGAAAGAGATTTGCAACGTGGAAAATAATGCCATTCTCCTCACCATTGCTTTGTCTTGGAAAATATAGTCATTTTTTATAAAATGTATTATTTATGTCATTGTATAATTGGTTCACTGTTATTTTAAAATAAATAAATAAATATATAAAGCTGTCTCAGAATTGATGTCTAACATAGTAAATACTGATAAATACAGCACACATAAACACGAGCTCTTTAATAATACGTAATAGTTTTGAAAGAGAAGACTGTCAAGAAGTTGCAAAATCAGTACTGAAAGATCCTATGTATCCTTTGCCCAGCTTCCCCCAATAACAGCATCTTATCTAACGATAGTGCATTGTCAAAACCAGAACGTTGACCTTGATTCAGTACCATTAACTAGAGATCTTACTTGTATTTCACCAGTTTTTACGTGTATTTGTGTGTGTGTGTGAGAGAGAGACAGAGAGTGCAGTGAGAGAGAGGAAGTTCTATGAAATTTTATCACACCTATAGATTCATGTCACTATTAATTTGGATGAGCATACAGAACTATTCCATCACCACTAAGCTATTTCCTCATCTTACCTTTTTTACAGTCAGATTCTCCTCCCAACCCTAATTCCTGGGTTCTCTGATCTTCTCTCTATCACTATGATGTTGTCACTTTTTAAGAATATTATACCAGTGGAAGCATACAGTATGAAACCCTCTGAAATGAGCATTTTTTGCTTAACATAAAGCTTTTACAATCCATCCCAGCAGTTGTGTCAATAGTGCGTTCTTTTTTATTGCTAAGTAGTGTTCCATTGAATCGATAGATACCATTCAATGGAATGGTATCCATTGTGGATACAACAGTTTATTTATCATTCACTCATTAAGAACATTTGCACAGTTTAGAGTGTTACAAATAAAATTACTGTGAACATTTGTGTACAGGTTTTGTACATATATGTGTTTTTATTTCTCTAGTGTAAATAATTAGGACTGTGCTTGCTGGGTCATATGGGGAATGTATTTAACCATATAAGAAACTGCCTTATGTTTCCACCATGAGTATGCTATTTTTTCTTCCCATTCACAATGTGTGAGAGATCCAGGTGCTTCACATCTTCACCAGTACTTTTTTTTTAATTTTTAAGACAGGGTTTCACTCTGTCACTAAGACTGGAGCTCACTGGCGTGACCACGGTTCACTACAGCCTTGATCTCCCAGGCTCAAGCGGTCTCCCCCGCTCAGCCTCCTAAGTAGCTGGGACTACAGGCATGCACCACCACACTCAGCTAATTTTTAAAAATTTTGTAGAAATGGGGACCCACTATGTGCTCAGGCTGATCTTGAACTCTTGGGCTCAAGTGATCCTCCCACCTCAGCCTCCCAGTGTGCCGGCATTCCAGGTGTGAGCCAACATGCTTGGCCACCAATACTTTTTATTGTCAGTATTTTTCATTTTGGCCAGACTAATAGGCATGTAGTAGTAATTCATTTTAGCTTGTATTTGAATTTCCCTAAGAGTTAATGATGTTGAACATCTCTTTATGTACTTATCCATATATTTATGGTTAAATGTCCCTTCAAGTTTTGTCCATAGATTGGGTAGTCATTAGATTGTATGTTGTCTTACTGTTGAGTTCAAAGGGTTCTTTTATATTCTGGATACAAGTCTTCTGTAAATATATGATTTGCAACTATTTTCTTCTAGTCTGTGATTTTTTAAATCCTCTTAACAAAAGTTTTAAATTTTGACAAAGTCTTAACTTGTTGATATTTTTCTTTTACAGATTATGCTTTTTGGTGTCAAGTCTAAGAACTCTTTGCCTAGCCTTTGGTCAATAAAGATTTTCTCATAAATAATTTTTAAGCATGAGAAGTGTCCTGAGACCAAAAAGGTTGAAAACTGCAGGCCTAGGTGCATGTACAGTGTTTTCAGAGTATAGAAAAAGAATCTTTTATTGGCACTTGTTTGTAAAGAAGACACAGAAGGTGGTAAGAAGAAGATACAGAACTAGACTCTACAGAGAAGGTGAATGCCCAGTCAGAATGTGGGGTCATGGGGGCAGGAGCTGAGTCTTAGGTCTGTATTTCTCCTTC
The DNA here is from genome assembly GCF_009828535.3 of Hylobates moloch. Classification (NCBI taxonomy): domain Eukaryota; kingdom Metazoa; phylum Chordata; class Mammalia; order Primates; family Hylobatidae; genus Hylobates; species Hylobates moloch. Next base: position 68,725,490 of record NW_026652292.1, on the reverse strand, counting down.
TTCCTTTCTTGCTTTCTTTTTTTAACATCCTTAGCACCTGGTATTGAGACTGGCACATAGAAGGATGGACAAAGGCATCTCATAGAATACAAGCAATGAAGCAAAGCTGAGCGGCTGTGGAAATTCACAGTGTGTTTGGAAACGGCAAGCCTTCCAGTGTGGTTGAGACGTAGGCACATGCAGAGACTGGGGAGTAGAGGTGAGAGATGAAGGAGGAGAGGTGGGGAAGGGGTAGGCTGTGAACTTGCCTCATGTGCCCTGCTGAAGGGTGCTTCTGTATCCTTCTTGTAATGCTTTTCCATTCTAGACTATAGTTTATTGCAATAAGTTAATTACAAAACTATTTGTCAGATAACAAAAACTTTCTAACGCAAGCTACAGAGGCAAGATCTCCTGCATTTTATTGAAGTGAAAAAGGAATAGGAGGTGGGGCAAGGAATAAACTTACTTTTTTCCTTCCTATGTGCTAGGCATTGTAATATGTACTTCATAGCTCACCCTGAGGATCAGAGACTGGTTAGTTTTTCATCAAAACTCTTTTCCTTTTGGGAGCATACAGGTAGGCTCCATTGCCAGCCTCCCTTGCAAGTAGGTATGGTCAGTGGAATCTGAGCAAAAGTGAAGTCAGGTCTTGCACACAGAAATTGTCAACACGATCTGCCATGCTCATTCTCTTTCCTCAGATTGTCACAAGATGGGTGCAAAAGTGAGTCTGAGCCTCTGCATTGGAGGAGTGCTGCCCACATCAGGAGCCCCTGTTTGGGAATTTATATGAGCAAGATATAAACCTCTACTAGGGAAAGCCATTCCTGTTAGAAATTTTGTTATAGCAGCAAACATGACTTTAAGTAACACATGCCTCGAGGACTGTGGTCACTCTTCTGTGCCTCTCCTGCTTCTCAACACTCACTAGGGCTTTCTACTCAGCTCTTTGGCCTTAGAGGGGAACAAACATCTTTCTGGTTGGCCCTTAAGGCCCCATCCTCTGATTCTATCCAAAATGAGAGGACAAGACCTTCCTGAACTGCCTGGCCAGTGCCTTCTGGGAGCCCAACTGACTTTAACATCTCAGATTTTCTTCCTATGCTTCCTAATCAGGGTCAATAGCTGGGAGTGGGAGGAATGCCTCAACTCCTTAGAAAAGCACGTAGGCCCTTTGTAATCTGATCTTTCCCCGCCATTCCCCCTTCACTTCTTGCCTAACCTCCTTGCATAGCCTGGACTTTCTCCTCTGAATTCTCACCACACTCTGTTCATACCTCGACTTGGATCTTTTCCTGCATTGTGCAGCTCTTTTGTGTTCTGTGTCTTAGAGGAAGCTGAGCTCCTTGAGGGAGGAAGAGGACCTTATTCTACTAACACTGCAGAATCCATCACTATGCCTGGAACATCTGTGACTGTCAGACATTTTGAAAGTCACTGAAATATAAGAAACCCATAGACAGAGCATTGCCCCTGCCTGTCCTTTACCTCTCTGATATCAGCTCTTAGAGCTCCTTGGCTCCCTCCTTCCCCTTCTGCCACACTCATTCCCTGTTCCCTCTGCCAGGAATGAGGGTCAGGGTTAGGGCTGGAGCTATGGTCTTCCCCAGATAGCTCCCTGACCTGCTCCTGCTCCCGCAGGCTGCACTGACCTGCACCTTTTCTGGGGGCTTCGTGTAATAGGCACATTGTAATTGCCATGGCTTCCTTCCTTAAAGCCCCCTCCCTCTCCTCTTTACCTGCTTCATTTTCCTTCAATGTGCTTCTTACTGTCTGACATAATTTATGTCAGTGGCTCACGTCTGTAATCTCAGCACTTTGAGAGGCCAAGGTGGGTGGATCAACTGAGGTCAGGAGTTCAAGATCAGCCTGGCCAACATAGTGAAACCCCATCTCTACTAAAAATACAAAAATTAGCTGGGCATGGTGGTGTGTGCCTGTAATCCCAGGCACTAGAGAGGCTGAGGCAGGAGAATTGCTTGAACCCGGGAGGTGGAAGTTGCAGTGAGCCAAGATCGCTCCACTGCACTCCAGCCTGGGCAACAAGAGTGAGACTCCATCTCAAAAAATAAAAATAAAAATAAAATAAGAAATAAACTCTATAACACCTAATACTAGAGTATGTAGGGCACTGGGATGACATTGATTTTGTTTTTTACAAATCAAATTAAAAAGTGAAAACCGTGACGGAATATAACACTGTTCTCCCTAAGACCAAATCACATTTATTTATTTTTTTTTACTTAACTATTTAGCATTTACTGAGCATCTGTTATGTACCTGTTCTTGTGATACACTCTGAGAATAAGAATATGAAATATAATGCCTACTCTCAAGGAGTTTCTGTTTGGGGAGAGATAAAAGTAACAGTGACATGGTGTCCTGCATTCAGAGATGACTTGTAAATATTTTCAGTGCCGTTTGATGAGTGCTATAGTTACAAGGCCACATCCACTGAAAACTTCTTTTGCATTAATACCATATCTGTTGTAATTTTTGTTTTAGTAAATATGGTCCTAGGGTGAAGATTGTGAAACCAAAATACTCTGAGGTCATAAAGGAGAGAGCAGCCTCGCCTGTATGGATCAGAAGATAGTGAACACTCAAAACAAGAGGTGATATTCAGGATGGGTTTTGAAGGATGAGTTGAAGTTCACAGAGAGAGGAGAGGAGAGGATTTCAGTAAAGGTAATACCATGCTGTGAGACATAAAGCCAAGGAATAGCCGTGAAAATGAAATGATAACCTGGATCTAAACAGCAATTCGTGCTATTGCCACAGGGCACTGAATGGCTAATTAGTGACCAAATAAATGCTACATGGAAGAACAGGAAGGGACGTGGAAAAGGGAAGGATTGCTTTAAGCTCAGAGGAAGCTTCACGGAGAAGGTCAGGTTTGAAGCAAAGACAGAAATAGTTACAAAGGCTGAAGATGTTTGAGGCTTTTGTTTTTAATCCATTGGGATAGAATTCTTTAAACCTGAGTATTAAGAAACTTGTCTTGGAGGTAATTTCTTAGCCGGGAAATGGGATTCCTCTTCTTCTTGGAGAAATAGAAGACAGCTAAAGTATTTTTCTGTATATACCTTGCATCATCTGTATAAAAGCCCTTAGGACAAAGACTTGACAATTTCTTATGGCCTCAGTATCGCTGAGAAGGTGTTTCAGACTAATGCTTCCTGTTATGCTGAAAGAGGGTATAGAGAGCAGTCCCTTCGGTTGAATTCATCACAGACCACATCAGGCCAGGTATAGATCAAGGCTAACTGTCTCTTGCTCCTCCTCGTCATAACATGGAGAGAGGAAAAAGATTGAAATTCAAATAAAGCATGGTTAAAAAAATCTGTATTTCATATAAGCACATAGGTAAATGCCACTTCTTATATTTTGGTTCTTTTTGGCAGCAGAAACTAAAAGAACAAAGAATACTAAAGTATATTTGAACAGAATTAATTTTAAAGCAGATTTGAAAAACCAAATTCTCATCATCCCTTTAGTTTTCTCTTAGCGGTGTTCGGGGCTCCCGGGGGTAGGTACAGTAAGCACCCTAAAATATTTTAAAACTCAACAGATCAGTCACAGCGTTAGGTTCCATGGCAAAAATATTTCATGGGCAGATCACTTTCACTGGAAAATACATAGGAGAATGGGTGAGGGAAATAAATGATTTTAAAAATAAAAATACTTTATTTTATTTTTTCTAATTAAGATTTCTTTAAAGGAAGACCAGAGCTGAGGTTTGTCATTTGGCAGTCAGCAGATGTTGGCACTTGCCTCATTTCAGGTTAAAGCCCAGACTGCCGCCTAACTCCTTGTTCTTTATGGTCAGAAAATGTGATTTTAGACAGTAAATTATGTGTCCGCTTATTTATTGAAGCTTTCTAATTGGCTTCTCTTTCTGTCTTTCCTGGTGTGCCCAAGAAGGAGCTATCCAGTGAAAAGTTAGCCAACATGATTTTGTTTCAGTAGGGATGTATTAAGTCCCTGGGATCTATGAGCCACCGTAGTGGACGCTGCAGTTGCACACACATAAGATACTCTCATTTCTGCCTAGAGGGTGCCATAATTGCAGGGTGAGATAGGAGTGTGAAATGTTGTGGAAATGAGATGAAGGGCACCGGGCCTAACCTGGGGATACCAGGGAGATGCCCTGGAGGTGGGGCAGCCTGAACTGAGACAAGAGAGGCCAGAAAAGTCACCAGGGGCCTCAGAAGGGCACTTCCAGAGAGAAGGAAGTTCCATTTGCAGAAAGCAAGGGACAACGTGGTGCCTCTAGGCAGCCACAGATAGTTTCCAAAGCCCAGAGCAAAGAGCACCCTGGGGAGGCAGGAGAGAGCACCATGGGGAACTGGAGGCCAGCGTACAGGCCTCAGCGCACGATGACCAGGATGGTCCTGGCAAGAACAGGCTGAAGGAACCACTCAGAGCAGAGTCCCAGGAACTAACAAGGGATGTCAAGGCATCCAAGCACGAGGTGAAGCTTGTACCACCTCTGGGCCTGGAGGAGCAAGGGAAGGGTAGTGAGCCCTGGAGCTGTGGGGGAGTCACCCACTGGGAGATGTTGTTGAGAAAAGACACAGCCATGGCTGGGATCCTGGCACTGCAGCAGGGATGGGAAGGGAAGCCATCTGTTATTAGTCCATTTTCACACTGCTATAAAGAACAACCTAAGACTGGGTAATTTATAAAGGAAGGAGGTTCAATTGACACAGTTCCGCAAGGCTGGAGAAGCCTCAGGAAACTTACAATCATGGCGGAAGGGGAATGAGAAACAAGCACCTTCTCAGCGCATTGGGGGGAGGTGGGGTAGTGTCACACCCTTTTAAAGCATCAGATCTCATGAGCACTCACTATCACAAGAACAGCATGGGAGAAACTACCCCCATGATCCAATCACCTTCCACCAGATCCCTCCTCTGACACAAGGAGATTACAATTTGAAATTAGATTTGGGTGGGGACACAGAGCCAAACTATATCACCCTACCTTCCACTCTCTCTCCTCCTGCCCTCCATCTTTTCCCAGCACCTCTCACCATCCAAAGCCAACCAGGAGCCTGGGGGCAAAGGAGCCTTTGAGAGGTGGGGGTCAGCCCCAAGCACCAGGCTTCCCCCTTACAGGTTCTGCATCCAAACTGCAGCCAGCATCAGTGTGGACCCCACACAGGTACAAGGAACCTTAGTGAAACATTTTAAAAGGACACAAACACCAAGTGACGCATGGTGTTTAGATAACTATAACAAACATGGGTAAATTTCTTTATGTAACTTTACGTAACAACTGAGTGGTTTTCTATATTTTGTTAAAAGCATACACCCAAAATATCATCCTAGTGTTTCAGGCCTAGATCTATTATTCCTATAAACTCCTGAATATTGGATCCTGTTACTGGTTTATGGGAATGTAGCTGAGCTTTTCTTAGTGGTTTCTATGTTTAGGTGAAGGAAGTTAAGGGGACAACGTTGGTGGAAGAATAGAAAACGAAGAAGGGAAGCATTTAATCCTCTCAACCACCACCCAATTTTTTTTCACACAATGTACGTGGGGTTCCATCAGAAACTCATTAAGGAACTCATGGAGCCAGGATTCAAGCCTGCCTCGCTAACACCAAAGCCCATATTCTTTTCGCAAAACCACAATGTCTTTGTGTTAACATTTCATGTTGGTCTTAACAAGCCAAAGGCACTAAAATGGGCAAAAATATCTTTTCTTTTTAAATTTTTTTTTTTTGAGACTGAGTCTTGCTCTATCACCCAGGCTGGAGTACAGTGGCGCAATCTCAGCTCATTGCAAGCTCCACCTCCCGGGTTCACACCATTCTTCTGCCTCAGCCTCCCAAGTAGCTGGGACTATAGGCACCCATCACCACGCCCGGCTAATTCTTTTGTATTTTTAGTAGAGACGGCGTTTCACTGTGTTAGCCAGATGGTCTTGATCTTCTGACCTTGTGATCTGCCCGCCTCGGCCTCCCAAAGTGCTGGGATTACAGGTGTGAGCCACAGCACCTGGCCTTCTTTTTAATTTTTTTATTTCCATAGGTTTTGGGGGAACAGGTTGTATTTGGTTATGTGAGTAAGCTCTTTAGTGGTGATTTGTATACCCTGAGCAGTATACCCTGAACCCAATTTGTAGTCTTTTATCCTTCATCCCCTTCCCACCTTTTTCTTCTGAGTACCCAAAGTTCACTGTGGCATTCTTATGCTTTTCTTTTTTTTTTTTTTTGCCATTGGTCCCTAAACTTCATGTATTATGGGTAACATCTCATTCATCCTCAACCCCTGATGCTTTCTTTAGAAAATGAATGCTAGATCATAAACATATTTTTAAACAGTTTTTCAATAACTATTAAATGATTGCCACTTGGGGCAGGGGGACATCTTTCTATAGGGACCATCTGTGTGAAGAACTCCTATAACAAGACAACAAAAGCCTGCTTTTATAGGCTTCTATTTTATTATGAAGAGTTATTTCTTCTCAGGGATTATACCCATAAAACATGATCTAAAAAGAATACAAAAAGGAGGTATATGAGCTCTATTTTACCTGTTCTGGGTTCAAGGGCTATATGAGTTTCCCACTTCTGGAAAAGATAAAATTTTCCAGAAGTGCAAAACTCATATAGCCCTTGATTCATGCTTTTCTGTGGAATCCAATTTGTCCTCACATGTGTCACCTGAAAAATCATCCACGTAACTATTATGGGGGAGAGGAATAATCCCTGTGACTTGACATTTCACACATGCTGAGGGAACACAGTTTCAAACAGCCAACTTCATGTTAAACAAGTCAGATGGGGAAGACCAGATGTTTCCACAGCCTTTCTCTACTTATTCGTTCATTAAAGTTGGTGCTTTAAAACCATCTGAACTTCCAGGTACTCCATGAAGCATGTTTTATTATGCAGACTCCTAATGAGCTTCAAAACAGACCCAAGTCAAGGCCTTGGTCCAATGTTTAATACACATGACAGTACATTTAACAAATCTGAGCTCTTCATACCACTACTGTTCTTAAGCCATTTCTAACAGTCTTGAGTGTCTTCCACCTAACTGGACTCTTAATTTCAAGTCTCTGCATGCTTCATACAGTTCTTCTCCCAGCTGGTACACTCATTCATTCAGTCATCAAACACTCACTCTGTACCTCACAGTCTGTTTCTTCTCTACACTCATCTCATGCAATTCTCATATCAAACTCCAGCCACCCTAAACCACTGTGGTCCCCAAGAGGTCAGTGGCACTAAGTAAAAACTTTCAGTCTTTGAACTATGTATCAAAATACAGTTCTTGTATCCTTTGGTTGGATGAATGGAAATAATCACTTTGATGAAGTTGAGATGGAATTAATGGTGCATGCTGGCATGGCTAGGTCTAATGGGGGAACCATAAAATGCTGTTTAGTTAGTGCCCCATCAAGTGTATGAGCTCCTACAAAGTTCCAGGGTAACCTTCAGGGCCTTGTAAATGCTGGTCCCTCAGGTTGTAATGCCTTCATCTAAACTCTTGCTCCTGGGGAACTCAAAGTCAAGGTTCAGCTAGGACCCAGCTACCTCCAGAAAGCATTTTTCTTTTTCTTTTCTTTTTTATTTGGAAAAATTTGAACATATACAAAAGTAGAAAGAATAGGCCGGGCGCGGTGGCTCACGCTGTAATCCCAGCACTTTGGGAGGCCGAGGCGGGTGGATCACAAGGTCAGGAGATCGAGACCACAGTGAAACCCCGTCTCTACTAAAAATACAAAAAATTAGCTGGGTGCGATGGCGGGCACCTGTAGTCCCAGCTACTCAGGAGGCTGAGGCAGGAGAATGGCATGAACCCGGGAGGCGGAGCTTGCAGTGAGCCGAGATTGTGCCACTGCACTCCAGCCTGGGCGACAGCGAGACTCCATCTCAAAAAAAAAAAGAATAGTAATGAATCCCCATGTCTTACCCATCTACCAGATTCAACAATATCATCTCATGTTCAATGTCGTTTTCTCTATGGACCCGAGGATGAGAAGCAAATGGAGAATAAAGCAAGCAAGGAGGTCAGACCTTATGCAAAAGACAACAGAAAGACCTTGACAGGTTTTAAACAGGGAAATGGCCTGCCCAAATCTGCTTTTTAGCACAAAACCTTCTGATCTTAGAGTGAAAGATAAGTTAAAAAGATGCAAGACTAGGCTGGGCGCAATGGTTCACATCCATAATCCTAGCACTTTGGGAGGCTGAAGTGGGAGGATTACTTGAGCCCAGGAGTTCAAGACCAGCCTTGGCAACATAATGAGACCTCATCTCTATAAATAATAAGAATAAAAAATTAGCCATATGTGGTGGCACATGCCTGTGGTTCCAGTTACTTGAGAGGCTGAGGTGGGAGGATCACTTGAGCCTGGGTGGTCGAGGCTTCAGTAAGCCGTGATCACATCACTGCACTCTGCAACAGAGCAAGACTTCATTTCAACAAAAGGGGGTGGAAGCAAGACTAAACTCAAGGATACAAGGGAGGAAGGTATTACTGGAAAGTAGATGGAAACTTAAAATGTATAAATTGATGGGATAGGCTATGGTAGTGCTATGGAAGGCCTGCTTTAACACCAGCAGAATATGGGGAGGAAAAGTTCTGACTCTGAGAGTCTAGGAAGGCTTCTTGCAGAATAGTAAGGTTGGAATTCATTCTTGAAGCAAAGTTAAGACAAGCAGCTCTAACCGTTTTCCAGTGCAAAGGGAGTTTACCCAGCAAAGAACGTTGTTTATGGTGCATTGATAATTAAACCTGACCCTCCATTCGCCATGCTCCACCGATCTTCACTTGGAAGAATCCAGCATATGTGTGTTGTTATTTTAATGAACAGCATTTCCACCTCACCCACCCAACCATACAAATCCCAGCAAGTCGATATGGTCCTTTAAGAGTCGTTATCGTGGGAGTTCACACTTCCAACATAAAACCTCAAATGAATGTTTCTTGCGACCACTTTGCTTTCTCATTGAGGCTGTTCAAATGTCAGTGGTTTTAGCACTGAGCTTAACCTTTACACATTTTCACCAGAGTTTCAGAAACACAGCTTGTGCTGGATTTCCCGTTCGGTGGTGAGTGGGAATGTTTTAGACACATAGCTACAAGCCAAGAATTCTGGCAGTGCCATCAAACTGCCTTTGAGACATCATACAAGTTTGAACGCTTGCAATGATTCTCAATCACAACTAAATGCCAAGCGCATATAGTCATTCATTTCTTCACTCATTCATCAAAATACTTACCAAGGGCATACTATGGGGCAAGCACTCTCAGAGGCAATGGGGTAATAAGGTTGAACAAAATGAAGTGCCTGTCTTCATGAAGCTTATATTCTAGTGGAAAAGACAGACCACTAAAAAAAAAACAATGGATTAAGTGGTGATAAGAGCTATTTAGAACGATGAATCATGAGAAGAAGGGTGGAGAACACTGGAATGAATGGAAGCCATATTGCAGTGGATTCTAATGAATGGGGAGATCATATTTTATGTGAGTGATCAGAAAATAGTTATCTGCTTACTTCAGAAATACTGGAGGATAATTGACCTAAACGTTAACAATACACAGTTGCTGTTCATTATTTGTGGATTCCATATTTGTGAATTTTTCTACTTGCTGAAATGTATTTATAACCCCCCGATCAATACTCGTAGCTCTTTCACAGTTATTTCAGGACATGTGCAGTGCAGTGAAAAATTTGAGTCACCTGGTGTGCACTTTGCCAGCTGAGGTCCAATGAGGCGATGCTCTGTCTTCTCGTTTCAACCCTCATATTGTAAACAAATGTCTTTTTCGCGGTCTATTTAGTAGCAAGTTTTTTGAATCTTTGTGCTTTTTTGGTGATCTGCTATTTAAAATGGCCCCAAGCATGGTGCTGAATTGCTGCCTAGTGTTCCTAAGCTCCAAGGTCTGTGATGTACCTTATGGAGAAAATGCGTGTGTTAGATAAGCTTCCTTCACTTGCTGTTGGCTGAGTTCCATGTTAAAGAATCAACAACGTGTATTAAAAAGGTATCTTCAAACAAAAGCATACATGAAACAGAGTTATGTCTTGATTGGTTGACCAAAACGTCATGACCAAAGCCTCACAAGAAACTAACCCTGTATTTTCTCTAGGAGCTATGGTTCAGTATTCCCAGTTAAGTGTTAGCAGTGACTTTATAGAACAATACTATGGCAAATAATGAGAATCAACTGTGTATCTCCCATTTCTTTTATTTCTTCTACTGCATACTAAGAGGCACCTTAGTATTGTTAAAAAAAATAACTAACTAAATAAATAAAAACTCATGGGCTTTAGAGTTAAATAGATCTAGATGTGGTTTGTTGTTGTTGTTGTTGTTTGACAGAGTCTCGCTCTGTCACCCAGGCTGGAGTGCAGTGGTGCAATCTCAGCTCACTGCAATTTCTGCCTCCCAGGTTCAGGTGATTATCCTGCCTCAGCCTCCCGAGTAGCTGGGACTACAGGTGCGCCACCACACCCAGCTAATTTTTGTATTTTTAGTAGAGACGTGGTTTCACCATGTTGACCAGGATGGTCTCGATCTCCTGATCTTGTGGTCTACCCGCCTTGACCTCCCAAAGTGCTGGGATTATAGGCGTGAGCCACCACGTCTGGTCCAGATCTAGATGTTAATCCCATGTCTGCTACTTATATCTGTGTCATTTGGGGTAAGATAGCTAATCTCACTGAATCTCAATTTTATGATCTGTAAGACAGATATATTAGCACTTACCTTGCAGGGTGGTTGTGAAGATTAAATGAAATAACCAATGAAGACCAATTATTTGGTGCATCATAGATAGTAATGAAATTGAAACCACTTTAAAAATATTATCTAAATTTTCTATGTTGGTTATATGCTGTGAGTGGAAATTTTATAATGGAAAATAATCACTTGAATCTATTTTTTTTAACCAAACCAATTTTTCAATTGAAAAAAATATTGCATACATATGCTAAAAACCCAACTGATACCAAAAGCCATGCATGAACAGTGAGCCTCTATCTTAACCCCAGAATGCCAGCTTTTTTAGTATAACTTTATTTTAACTACAATCTAACTAAAATTTAGATTTTCCTTCAATTTATTAAGGTAGCTAACGAATGTAGTAGTTTAACAGTTGTTGCAGAGATCTTGAAATGGTCCTCACATTCTTTTCATTAAGACTTTGAAATTACAGGCATATCTCGGAGATATTATGGGTTCAGTTCCAGACCATGACAATAAAGTGAATATCACAACTGAGTCACACGAATTTTTCATTTTCCCAGTGCAAATAAAAAGTTATTTTTATACTATACTATAGTCTATTAAGTGTGCATTGTGTCTAAAAAATAATGTTGTACCTTAATTTAAAAATACTTTATTGGCTGGGCAAGGTAGCTTATGTCTGTAATCCTGGGATTTTGGGAGGCCAGGGTAGGAGGATCACTTGGGGCCAGTAGTTTGAGACTGGCCTGGGTAACATAGCAAGGCCCCTTCTCTACAAAGAATAAAAACATTAGCCAGGCATGGTGGTGCGTGCCTGTAGTCCTAGCTGATTGGGAAGCTGAGGCAGGAGGCTCTTCTGAGCCCAGGAGTTTGAGGTGTCAATGAGCTATGATCACACCACTGTACTCCAGCCTGGGTGATGATGTGAGACCCTATCTCAAAAGAAAAAAATCACTTTATTTCCAAAAAAATGCTATTACCTGAACTTTTCAAAGAGTCATCTTTCTGCTGGTGGAGGGTCTTGCCTCAATGTTGACGGCCGCTGACTGTTCAGGGTGGGGTGGCTGTGGCAATTTCTTAAAGTAAAACAACAATGAAGTCTACACCATCAATCGACTATTTAAAGACGTCTCTGTAGCATGCAATGCTGTTTGACAGCATTTTACTCACAGTAGAACTCCTCTCAGAATTAGAGTTAATCCTCTCATACCCTGTTGCTGCTTTATCAACTAAATTTATGTAATATTCTAAATCCTTTATTGTCATTTCAACAACATTCACAGCACTTTCACCAGGACTAGACTCTATCTCAATAAACCACTTTCTTTGCACATTTGTAAGAAGCAATTCCTCATTTGTGAAAATTTTATCATGAGATTACAGCAGTCACATCTTCCAACTCCACTTCTAATTCTAGTTATCTAGCTGTTTCCACTACATCCGCAGTTACTTCCTCCACTGAAGTACTGAATCCCTCAAAGTCATCCATAGGGCCTGGAACCAACTTCTTCCAAACTCCTGCTAATGTCGATATTTTGACTGCCTTCCATGAACTACAAATCTTCTTAATGGCATCTAGACTGGTGAATCCTTTGCAGATGGTTTTCAATTTACCCAGATGCATCAGAAGAATCACTATTTATGGCAGCCTTATGAAATGTATTTTTTTTTTTTGAAATGGAGCTTCATTCTTGTTGCCCAGGCTGGAGTGCAGTGGCGCAATCTCAGCTAACTGCAACCTCTGCCTCCCGGGTTCAAGCGATTCTCCTGCCTCAGCCTCCTGAGTAGCTGGGATTACAGGCACGCACCACCACGCCTGGCTAATTTTGTATTTTTAGTAAAGACAGGGTTTCTCCATGTTGGTCAGGTTGGTCTCAAACTCCCGACCTCAGGTGATCCACCCGCCTCGGCCTCCCAAAGTGCTGCGATTATAGGCGTGAGCCACTGCACCCAGCCAAAATGTATTTCTTAAATAACAAGACTTGAAAGTTGAAATTACTTCTTTATCCATGGGCTATAGAATGGATGTTGTGTTAGCAGGCCTGAGAACATTAATCTCCTTGCATATCTCTATCAGAGCTCTTGGGTGAGTAGGTATATTGTCAGTGGAGCAGCAATATTTTGAAATGAACCTTTTTTTTTTCCTGAACATTAGGTCTCAACTGTGGGCTTAAAATATTCAGTTAACTATGCTATAAGCAGACGTGCTGTCATCCAGGATTTGTTCTTCCACTTACAGAGCTCAGGGTAGATTTAGTATGATTTGAGGACCCTGGGATTTTAAGAGTGGTAGATAAGCCTTGGCTTCAACCTAAAGTCACCAGCTGCATTAGCCCCTGACAAGAGAGTCAACCTGTCCTTTGAAGCTCTGAAGCTAGGCATTGACTTCTCCTCTCCAGCTATGAAAGTCCTAGAGGCATCTTCGGCATCTTCTTCTAATACAAGGTTATTTTGTCTATGTGGCAAATCTGTTGTTTAGTGTAGCCACCTTCATCAGTTGTCTTGGCTAGATCTTCTGGGTAACACTGTAGCTTCTCCATCAGCACTTGCTGTGTCACCTTGTACTTCTTCACCTACTTTTATAACCTAAAAGTAGATAGAAGTGGGTTCTTTTCTTAAACCCACCTCTGCTACCTTCAGACTTTTCTTCTACAGCTTCCTCACTTCTCTCAGCCTTCATAGATCTAAAGAGAGTTAGGGCCTTGCTTTGGACTAGGGTTTGGCTTAAGGGAATGTTATCAGCCGGTTTGATCTTTCATCTGGATCATTCAAACTTTCTCCATATCAGCAATAAGGCTGTTTTGCTTTTTTTTTTTTTTTAATCATTTGTGGGTTCACTGGAGTAGCACTTTTAATTTCCTTCATAAACTTTTCCTTTGCATTGACAACTTGGCCTAACAGTTTGGCACAAGAGGTTTCGTTTTCAGCCTGCCTGGACTTTCAACATGACCTTTCTCACTAAGCTTAATTATTTCTAGTTTTTTATTTAAGTGCGAAATGTGTGACTCTTCCTTTCACTTGAATACTTAGAGGCCATTGTACAGTTATTAATTGCCCTAATTTCAATATATATATATGTATATATATATTTATATTTATATACATGTTACATATATGTTACATATATACACATATATACATATATACGTATATATATAATATATATGTGTGTGTGTGTCTGTGTGTGTGTGTGTATGTGTGTGTGTGTGTGTGTATATATATATATATATATATATATAACTCTCTCTCTCTCTCTCTCTCTCTCAGGGAATAGGGACCCCTGAGGGGAAAGAGAAGAGGAGGGGGAGAGAGGTGGGGAAATAGTCAGTGAGTAGAACAGTCAGAACACACACAACACTTATCAATTAAGTTCACCATCTTATATGAGTGAGATTTGTGGTGCCCCAAAACAATTATAATAATGACATCAAAGATCACTGATCACAAATGAAAAATTTTGAAATATTGCAATAATTATCAAAATGTGACACAAAGACATAAAATGAGCACATTATTTCTTTTTTTTGTTTGTTTTTATTCTTATTTTTTTTTTTTTTTATGGAGTCTCACTCTGTCACCCAGGCTGCAGTACAGTGGTGTGATCTCAGCTCACTGCAACCTCTGCCTCCCAGGCTCAAGCAATTCTCCCGCCTCAGCCTCCTGAGTAGCTGGGATTACAGGTGCATGCCACCATGACCAACTAATTTTTGTATTTTAGTAGAGATGGCGTTTCACCATGTTGGCCAGGCTGGTCTTGAACTCCTGACCTCAGGCAATCCACCCACCTCCACCTCCCAAAGTGCTGGGATTACAGGTGTTAGCCACCACACCTGGCAAAATGAGCACATTCTATTGGAAAAATGGCACAATGGACTTGCTCGGCACAGGGTTACTACAAACCTTAAATTTGTAAAAAACACAATAAAATAAAGCTTAGTAAAACAAAATATGCCTGTGTTAATTATTAAACCTACCATAAGACCCTGATATTTAATGACGTCAAGCGGCCCATATATGAGACACTACACTTTTTTTTTTTTTTTTTTTTGAGATGGAGTCTTGTTCTGTCACCCAGGCTGGAGTGCAGTGGCACGATCTCAGCTCACTGCAAGCTCCGCCTCCTGGCTTCACGCAATTCTCCTACCTCAGCCTCCCGAGTAGCTGGGACTACTGGTGCCCGCTACGACGCCCGGCTAATTTTTTTGTATTTTTAGTAGAGACGGGGTTTCACCGCATTAGCCAGGATGGTCTCGATCTCCTGACCTCGTGATCCGCCCGCCTCGGCTTCCCAAAGTGCTGGGATTACCAGGCGTGAGCCACCGCGCTCGGCCGAGACACTACACATTTTAAATATGTTTGACAACTTATTTTAATTGAATTGCAATCCTGCATCTTTTACGGATTTAAACATTATCCTATGAAGGGGATCCATGGGCTTTGTCAAATTGCCAAAGGCATCTTTGGCACAAAAATGGTTCAGAATCGTTTTTTCTTTTTAAGTGATGTAACTGGGTGAATCAGTAAGAAAAACTGGTGTCAGCATCTCCTTCCTCTTCTATAATATTATATCCAGGTATTCCCTGTATTTCCAAATGAGTCACTCTGGAGGAGCTGGAGCCCAAAGGAAGGGCTTGGAGAAGTAGAAACAGAAACAGCTCACTGGGATAGGGAAGCACAGTATTAGGAAAAGATGGAGTTTGCGTGGTTGTTGGCAGTAAAAGATAGCTGCACTCCTTCTTTGCAGTCCCATACGGAGGTATCACAACCTAATATTCATGGGTAAACAGCAAGCCAGTGGGCCCAGGGGCTGGCAGAGACATGAAGGCTCCCACCTTCAGCACTGACTCCCTTGCAAAGCACAGCATAGAGCAGTGAACCTTCTGAGATAGGACAGTTCACACTGCAGTGAGGACCTTAGTGTTCTAAAGACCAGAGATCCTGGACACTCCCTAACCCCTGCTCACACACATGTACACAGAAAAACAATAGAAATGAAATTTTTTGCCTCCTGGTGAACTGGGACTTAAAGTCCAATTTTCTAAAGTAAATATTCTGCCATTTCTTATCTCCAAGTGTTGTAGCTGAAGAAAGTTCACGTCTGCTTTCCTAAGAGCTGAAAGTTGAGTAAGAGTTAACTAAGGAAGGTTCGTGGGATCAGGGGTGTACTTGACAGGAAGCAGCATGTGCAAAGGCACAGGGGTCAGAGACAGGATGACACTGGTGGAAGGGAAGGCCGGTGACCCTCAGGGTAAGACAGGAGAGGGAGATGGAAGCCTGCAACCACAGCGCCTTCCTTGAGATAGGCCATGCTCAGGGATGTGGCCTTTCTCATCCCAACACTGGGATGGCTTCAAGTGTGTGTTTAGGTTTTAAGGATGTGGTTAGGGTGAAGTGAGCCGAAAAGAAGGGTGTGAAATGATGAAATTTGCATTTTACATAAATCTCTTTGGCTAAAGTGTGGAGAAAACATTGGAGAAGGAAATAAATAGGTGAGCGGAGGCACTTTCAAAATCTACTGCAACTGTCCCATGAGAGGTAACGGTAGCTTGGACCAGTGAGGAGGCAGTGAAGGCAGAGAGGAGTGAGGGCATTCAAGAAAGAGGAAGTCAACCCAAGCAGGTGTGGGGATGGAGCAGGCCTCTAGGGTGAGAGACGCTAGGGTACCTGGCTCACATGAGTGGGGATATGGCACTCCTTAAGGTGGTATCATTCCCTGGCATAGAGCTCCCTGAAGAAGCAACAGGGAAGAAGGGAGAAATCAGGAGTCTGCTTATGACAATATTGTAAATGAGGTGCTGGTGAGATATAAATAGTTGGATGTGTGGGTGTAGAGAGTAGTATCCATTAGCTGTACAGGTTCAAGTAGAGATCTTCACATCTTCAAACTTTATGCTACTCTCCATTATCCTTGGCCTTTGCACATGGCAATGATAAAGATGATTACAATGATGATGATGATGATGATGATGATGATGATGATGATGATGAACAATGTTCATTGACAATTACCTTGTTCCAGGCACTTCGGTGCATTTTAAATTTAATTATTATGACTACACCGTATGTTTGATTACTATCCCATCTCATGCTTGAGAAACTGAGGCTTAAGATCACGTAGCCAATCAGTAGCAGAGGCATGATCTAGACACAGACAATTGTTCCATAAAATGGAGATACCAATCATATTCACCTTATAGGATTGTTATGAAGATTAAATTTCAAATGATAATAACTGACATTTATGAAGCACCAGACATTCTTTTAAGGGCTTTTAAATTTAATCAGTAAAACAACATTATGAAGTAAATAGTACTTATTATTATCTCCATTTTAGAGATGAGAAAACACAAGTACAGGGAGCTTGAATAACTTGCTTGCGGTTAGTAAGTCAAAGCAAAGATTGAGACTCAAGTTGTCTAGCTCCAGAGTCTATGGTCTTGACCACTATGTTATACCATTTAAGATTCATAAAGTGTTGAAGACAGTTCCTGCTACAGGGCAAGCATTCAATGGCACAGTCCAGGAAATTAAAACAAATTTGTCTCAGGACCCACCCAATGACACTGATCCTTTGCAAAAGGTAAGGATCTAAGCCTACATTTACATTACGGGCTAAGAGCTGAAATGTAAGAACACCTGTCAAGGGAGCACAAAATAGATGCTCAATAAGTATTTGTTAAATGATAAATAAATGGATAAGCCCTGGATAAGAGTAGTAAATGGATCAGAATATAGGACCTACTCTGCCACTGTCCCTTGGCTACGTCTCTTGGAAATATCACTTCTTTTCTTAGGTCACAGTTCACTCATTTGTAAATACGTTGGTGGAACCATCCGACAGGGCAAATGATATACATGCTACGTGTTATCACTCCTTATTCCTGCCCCCTTTGACAGACATTGCTAATCCATCACAGGTCTATTTCCCAGTGAGCCCAAGCCCACTTTCAACACGATGCTCTCAGAAATCACCAGGGATGCCACTGAAGGTGCAATCTGTTACCTGATCCTGAATTCCACATGGCCTCTGACGTCACTTCGGCCCTGACATCTCATCACTCCCTGAAATAAAGTCCTGCTTTCTTAAGACCCTCTTCTGCATGAATCTGCTGCCTTTCATTGTCTTTGCTCAACCCCAAACCTAGATCCCTGGCTTGACTGCATTCTGTTTGGGCTATGGGGGAAGAATATGAACCACATGCTGAAAGAACTCCAATTATTGACACATCCGACTGGCAATGCTGAAGCTGCCCTGGTGACTGGAGGCCACTTACTGCTGTCAGCAGCATCCTTCATGAGAGGCCTTCCCATGTTTCCTAGGCATTCCCAGTGTTCTCAGGAGTAATTGACTTTTTTTATCTTTTTGCAAGAATTCTGCTCTTCCTAAATTTGTTTCTTTTTGCCTGCTCACAGCTGCAATCTACTAGGACCAAGCAAACCAAAATGAAAGCACTGTTGCTGACACCCTCAACCTCTTCCCTCATTCCCAGAAAAATGGGCCTCTGTGATGCTCCCGGGATTGTCTAACCTCCTCTCGCTTCCCTGTGTCTTCTCTCTGTGGCTGTGCACTGGGACTTTAGGAAGCACTTTGACCAGACACACATTTTAAACAGCTTTAGAACTGTTTTTCACCATCTGCTTTTAAGTACTGAAACCAACAAAAAATGTCTTTGAGCATCATTCTGTATTTCCCCCAGCCCTCTCTCAACACTGAATCAAGACCCATCACCAACTCTAATTTAAACTAGGGAATAACAATATTTATAGTATGATTCTATATGTGCAAACATGGAACAGTGCAAATGAGCATAGCTGGATGGCCGCCAGCCACCAGTCCCCACCATACTGTGTGGGTTGGCCATGGGTGGAGCCTTGGCAGGATGAGGCTGGACTGGACGTCTTAGTTTCCACTTGGCTGCCTACTCACTGTGTATGACCACAGGCAAGTCACTTTGCTACTGTGAGCCTCAGTTTCTTTCTCTGTGAAATGAAGCCATGGAGCCATTTCTTCCACAATCATGGGGGTGAGGCCCACCTTGCTCTGGAGATGGGGAGGGACTGTCAAAGAGAAAGAGGAAGAGAACAGAGTTCTTGGGGCCCCCTATCTCAGGTGTAGATGAGAAAAGAAGGCTGGAGAAAGGAAGGCAGCAAGACACCAAGTGTTCAGTGTTTGACTTTTCCTATAGCTATGTTGGGTAGTGAGTGGGGAGAGGGTGCTTCCTGTACCTCAGCAGCACACAAACGCTGAGAATGGGTCCTTCCAAACGGGCCCAAAAAAACGATTTGCAAACATAGAATGGTGCAGTTGGCCCCCGCAGTTCCCTGCCTGATGCCCACCCACAGGCCCTCTGACAACATGGCAGTTTGCCTCTCCAAAGCCAGCAGGAGAATCCCTTGCTGCAGTCTTATGTGATGCAATGCACAAGAGTGAAATCTCATCAGCTTTGCCATTGGCTAGAAGCAAGTCACAGATTTCACTCCTACTCAAGGAGAGGAAATTATATAAGGGGGTGACTCATTGGGTGTCAGCTTAGAATCCTGCCTACCATAAGCACCCCATGCTGTCTTCTGCACATAAACACCCTGACTCCTCAGCAGCCAGCATCAGCCCCAGTGCAGGGAGCCTAAGGGCACTGCCTGACCTCAGTAGTCCTGATCTAACCCTACCTTCACATGGCACATTTGCCAGTGAAGACTATCTCAATCAATAAATCTGCAAATATTTATTGCCAATATATTATATACAGAGGGTATGAAAACATTTTTATTATAACGATTATCATAATATAATCAAATTTAGGAATATATCATGACATAATCAAATTTAGGAAGAGTAGAATTCTTGCAAAAAGAAAAAAAAGTCAATTACTCCTGAGAACACTGGGAATGCCTAGGAAACATGGGAAGGCCTCTCATGAAGGATGCTGCTGACAGCAGTAAGTGGCCTCCAGTCACCAGGGCAGCTTCAGCATTGCCATAACATTTATGGTGAGTTTTGCAATTTGTAAAGGACTTTGATCTGCCCTCTTAATTGATCCTTACAGAAACAGACAGGGGAAATATCCTTGTTCTTTTATTTCATAAGGAAGCTGGACCTCAGGAAGGTTAGATGACATCGTCAAGATCACACAGCTAGTAAGTACAGGATCAAGATGAGAACCAAACATCCTAGGTTCTTGTTTCCAGGGATATATATCCAGCAGTGTAAGTATAATAAATGTGCACTTTTATGAAAAGATCAGCAACAATAAGTGGGATATCACTTAGAACCATATGAGCAGAATGATGTTAAAGGATGTTGCAAAAAAAGTCTGGTCTGGCCCGGGGGGATCTTATAGAAAAGGTAGGACATGAATTGAATCCTACAAAACAAGATTCACCTACCTGGTAGGGTGGATGAAAAGATGGGCACTCAAGTGAGAGGAACACAATGAATAAAATCAGAAAATTATGAGAGTTTCCAGGGGAACACAGGAAGACTACCCAGCTAGAGAAAGACTTCTATAAGAGACAAGTGGAAAAGACTGGAAAGCCATCTGGAATCCCAGGAGTCTCTTTGCGGACCTAGAAACTGTGGTGCCGGTGGGCCCCTAAGCCCCACCAGCTTTCCTTGAATCTCATGCATAAGCAGCAGCCTGCAGACCCGACCATGCCTGGCTACCTGGGTCAGGATGCTAGGGCAATGCTGATGCCAGTGCCTCCTCTGCCGCTGAAACTTAGACACTTGGCTCACCTGGAGAACCAGCAGTGTGAAAACAGCTGGGCAGATCTGGTTTGCTTTTCACTTTCCAGGTAGGTAGCTTTCATCTCTCCGAGCCTCAGTTTCTTTTTTTTTTTTTTTTTTTTTTT